>NC_063450.1:49372165-49676034 GCF_020379485.1 Brassica napus | reverse complement strand
AAATTAAAAACTAACCGAGGGTGAGGAGAGCCTTTGATGGGTTTTTGACCATATTTTCTCCATGAAAACTCATCTGATGGAATATCAGCCATCTTGCTGCTTACCGCAGGAACTCTAATCACTCTTTTCACTTTAGATTTCCTGTTCATTTTTAATTACCATTAATAAAACAGAACAAATGTTATTACCATTAATAAACCATAATTAATGTTTAAATAATCTCTAGATTTAGATCTGAATAAATAAACGATTAGTTTGGGATTTTAAGTAAACCTTTTCTTGGTACAATGGCAACGCCCTGAGGGGGATGAACTACACTTTCTCTTCAACGAAGCAGATGATAAGGGAGGCTTGCCCCTCGAACCCGAGAACTGAGACGATGGGTTAGTGAACTCGAACCCTGACGACATCTGGTTACTCTCGGTTTCACATCTATGAGAGGACATGAACGAGTTCGCCGCAGAGACCGGTGGGGACGGCGCGAAGTGTCTAGTTGAAGGAGGTGGTTCTTGATGTGGTTTTCCGTTAGGGAGTAACGGAGCCGGAGAAGAGGAACCGTTCTTCGTCTGAGCGTGGGCATGTGACAGAGGAGGACGTCGATGTATCGGAGTCGGACAGTAAACTCTAAACGCAGATCCACCGTGCTTCTCTGTTTTCTCTCTGTTCAACACGACGGTGGTTGTTGTTGTTGTTGTTGTTCTTGGCTTCTCCTCCGTCTTCACAACTACTTCTTCTGGTTTCGTCGTCGTCACGGGACCTCGTCTGAACCTAGCGTGTCCGGTTCTAGATCTACCGAGCAGAGAAATCACCTTCTTGAAACTGTTAACGGCGACGTCAGTCACTGCCGTTATCTCTGTTTGTTTCTCCTCAGTTGGTTGACGTTGACCGATCAGTTTAAGAAACTCTTCGACGCCGTGAATCCCAGCAGAAGCAGCTTCTTTCAAGGCGGTGTCTCCCTTTTCCGCAGGAAAGCCACCGTCTTCTTCTCGTTTGACTTTACCGCCACCGTAGCTGCTGCTGCTCATCATTAGCTCCACCGTCATATCTCACACCGCTCTAGTTTCGCAAAAGTCAAAACTATATTCTTTTCTTCTCCCTTTGGAGTTGTTTAAAGAAAGAGGGAATATGATGATGATGAAGAGCACCGAGAGACTAAAGAGAGAAGAAATGAAAGGGCGAGTCAACTCAACTCAAATGTGGTTCTCTCTCTCTTTAAAGGGATTGAAGACAGTGCATCAGTCAAATAGACCACCAATTATAGGGATACACGTGTCTTCATTTTGTCAAGCGTTTTGACACTCTCAACGTCAATGATTTTGATAATGGGATTGGAACCAGTGGAGCTCAAAACAAAATATATTCGTTTCAGTTTTACCGAGTCTGTTTCATTATAAGTGTCGTTTTAGGTTTCGGCACACAGATTAAAAAAATAATTAATTTTGTATATTTTCTATAAAAAAACACTATTACCTATACACCTAAACATATTTCAACCAATAGAAAAATAAATTTTGTATAAAATTAATAAATTTTGCATTGAAAATCGAAAACGACACTTATTTTGTAACGAAAAAAATTCTCTAAAACGACACTTAATATGAAACGGAATGAGTAATTTGTATTCAAAAAATCTAGATATTCAATGCAAATTAAAAAAAATAAAATATACTATTCGTATATAATAAACCAGTTTACGTACTAACTTTTTTCTTAACTTGTTTTTCTTTTACTCAGATATCATATTATTATGGTGATATAATAAACCAATGGAGCTCAAAATAAACTATATTCGTTTCAGTTTAAATTTTTATTCAAAAAATCTAGATATTCGATGCAAATTAAAAAATGAAATATACTATTCGTATACAATAAACCAGTTTACGTACTAACTTTTTTTTAACTTGTTTTTCTTTTACTCATATATCATATTATTATGGTGATATAATAAACCAGTGGAGCTCAAAATAAAATATACTCGTTTCCGTTTAAATTTTTATTCAAAAAATCTAGATATTCGATGCAAATTAAAAAAATGAAATATACTATTCGTATATAATAAACCAGTTTACTAACTTTTTTCTTAACTTGTTTTTCTTTTACTCAGATATCATATTATCATTGTGATATTGGGTCAGACCAGTTAATAGTGATAGTGAAATAGATGCTTTTCTAATTATTTTATCACCCAATAATAGATTATAAATTATTACTACTATCTAATTTAGACTAAGATATGAAAATATCAAATTAGAAATGGAAATTAAGATCTTCATTCATTTGAAATACTTAAAACATCTAGAAAATGATTAAACTTAAAATAGAAATACTTTTTTTCCCAAGTGGTTAGATACAAGAATTTTATCTATTTGTAGTAATTCTAGATCATTTATGTTTTGAGTTTTGTTTCTACTTTCGTAATTGCTTTTCCGTTCAAACCATAACGCTTCTGCAACTTTTATTTTCCGACTCGTGGATTGTGTAATTTTAAGATTCTATCTAAATTGTCTTTTTTTTTCCGTTCAGATTATAACGCTTCCGGGATTTCTATCTTTTTGACTCGTGTATTGTGTAATTTACAGATTCTATTTTTCATTCTTCTATTATTTTTTTCCGTTCAGATTATAACGCTTTCGTGATTTGTATCTTTTGGACCCGTGGATCGTACAACTTATCGGATTCTATCTTTTTTCATTAATAATTATTTTCCGTTCAAATTATAACGCTTCTGCAATTTCTAATTTTTCGACACGTGGATCGTACAATTTATCAAATTCTATATGGGATTGGGGCAAGGTGAAATCCACACCTCTTACATATTCTTCTTCTAGAAAAATAAACAGGAGAAGAACAAAAATAAGAGGGAGGACTCTACTCTTTGGGTCATCGTCAGATAAGAGAGAGAGGTCTAAAGCAATGGTTTGTCTGCCTATATCGAGTAATGGGCTTATTTACAGGCCCATTAAGTGTTTTATAGAGTCCAGGAAAAAGCGGCGCTTTGCATAAGGAGCCTGGAGCCACTTGGGCGAAGGGGATAAGCGTTAACCGTAACAGCCAGGTCAGCATCGACAGCAGTTAGGTGTTGAGAAGTCCTGTTACTGTCGGACCCGCTGTGTCGCAATCTAGCACGAATATGCTTTCTTCTTCTCTTTCATTTATTCCTTTCTTCCTTCATTAGATCCTAAGTATCTCTGCTTTACTCTTTTGAGTCATCGGATCATGGAGTTTTTCCTGGAGATGCTTCTCACGGCGGTTGTGGCTGTTCTGTTTTCTTTCCTCGTGGCTAAGCTCGTGTCAGTTCCAATGGCCGGGAGCAGCGGTGGAGTAGTAAACGATCAGGCCGAGGAAAACGAGATCGGCGTTGTTGCGGTGGAGGAGGAGCTTTGTTCTGGTTTGAAAATGGATGCTCCGGTGGTCCAGAGCCAGAGGAGACTCGGAGTTGTTGTTGTTGATGAGAATGTGGAGCGTGTTGATCGGTTTGGAAGCGAAGCTGATCGAGTTGTTGATGAATTCGAGGAAGCGGGTGAAGGCGAAGACTTGGTGGTTACATCTGATGAGTCATCGGCGGCTGTCTCGCCGGAAAATGAGATAGCAGAGGAGATGATGGCTCGTGGAGAAGATAAACAGAGAGACGCGGCGGAAGAGCTTATTGTTCGGACGGTGGGAGATGAGTCCACTGCTTCTGTCTCGCTGGAAAACGTGAGAGCAGAGGAGATTATGATTGGTGGAGAAGAGGTGAGAAGTGAAGAAGACGTAATAAGTGGAGTAGTCGTAGTCGCAGAACCTGAGGATGTTAGAGTTGAAGAAAGTAATACAGTGGAGGAGAGTGAGCATAAGATGGAGTTGGATACTAAAGAAGGAGATAATGAAGAGAAAGAGGAGTTGAGCATTGAAAAAGAGGATGATGACTGGGAGGGAATTGAGAGGAGTGAACTGGAGAAAGCCTTTGCGACTGCTTCAAATCTTTTTGAAGTATCGGGGAAAGTAGAAGAAATTGGTGATGAGGTTAAGATGGAGTTGTACGGTTTGTACAAGATCGCCACTGAAGGATCATGCCGAGAGACACAGCCTATGGCCATCATGGTCTCTGCTCGTGCTAAATGGTACCACTCTTCTCCCATGTTTTCATAGTTATAGCTCATTCCTGATATAGAAGGAGAGTCCATACACTATGAAACTAGGAGGGACAAAGCTTTAAATGGTGTCTGATCATCTGGTTATAACCGAATCAGCAATTATGTAGCTTGGTTGCTTTTTATAGCATGTTCAATAACTGCTAACTGCAAATGACAAACAATGCTTTACCCTTGGGATAGGAATGCCTGGCAAAAACTTGGAAACATGAGTCAAGAGGAGGCAATGGAGAAGTATCTTGCACTTGTTTCAAAAGAGATTCCTGGACTGATGAATACTGTGAGTTGTTAGATTTTTGAGGGTTTTAAATTCATCTTGATATCTTTAATGGTTATTTAGGTCTTAAAACTCAACTTTTACTCTCTGTTCCCTCTCTCTCTCTACAGGTAGGGAAGATACCAATTTTACCTCCTAATTCAGGATCATTAGAAGATCCGTCCACCTTAGGCACAACTGGTGTTGCATTCAGCAAAAATGGTAAAACTAATTAGTAACTGATCTCTTTACGTCAGCGTTTCTTGTATTTTTCTTTCCAACATCTAGTTATCTAATCCTTTTTCTAGCTTCAAGATAACTTAGTATAAGAAATAGTTTCAGCTGAAAGGTGAATCCATTGTTTAAGCAGGCAAGGATTGAAGAAGGCTCTTTGGGAATACAAAGGCAAATCTAATTCTTGTGCATAAAAAAAATCTATGTTTCACAAAGATAATCATAAATGCTGTAAATAGACCATTTGATGCAACTTGGTTTGGCTAGTGTTCTAAATAATACTTAGGAGTTGCAGCAAACAAAAACACTATAAATATGTATTCCTGTTTGTGTGAATTGGCTGATTTATGGTGTGAAGATAATGCTAAGCAGACCCATGAAGCAAGGAGACTTATATTTAGTTTTCCTTTGGTTTTGATTCTATACGTAACATTAAGCTAAAGCTGACTGCAGTCAAACCATAAATAATCAAATTTTCTAATGAGAGATTTAAGATAACTCCAAGTGGTCAAACCATAAATAATCAAATTTTCTAATGAGAGATTTAAGATAACTCCAAGTGAAACCTTCTCACAGCCAGCGTTGTGTATGTACTCTCTTTAAGCATCTCACCTTTGTTATGAGCGTCTTGAGCCGTCATTGGTTTCACAAGTACGACCAGAAACACCACTTGTAGAACCATAGCGAGCAATACAATACACTCTTAGTAACAAAACAAAGAGTCTGGTGTTTCCATTTAGCCTCCTTAATGCTCTTCCAACATTGTCCAATATACTTCTACACAACTTGTAACAAAACAATGTATATAAACGAAAACTATCCCAAAATAGTAAAATTCAAAAGACAAATGAAACCCGCCTTTATTTTTATCTTTCTGCACACAAGTAAAAATCCGAGAAATAAAACAAAGAAAAAACAAGAGTTACATCCACTTTTGTTGTGACAATGTATAGAAGATGAATCAAGGCACGATCTTGAAAGCCTTGTACTTATCAATCCACGAGATGAAAGAGTTCTTGGAGTTCCTGAAACCAAGGAAGCCATGTTCTTTACTCTTGTTCATACTATCAATCATCCCTTCAACACCTAGCACATCATCAGCAAACCACCACACACCGACATCCTCAAGCTTCCTGTCTTTCAACTGATTCTTCTTAACAATCTCCTCCCACACTCTCTCTTTCCCTTTCATCATCTTCACCAACCCAACATTCTTCCCTTCCTCAAATCCAAACTCCTTGATTCCAAACTTCTCGGCAAGAACCTTCCACAGATGTTTCCACTTGAAGACATCCCCGTTGTTGCAGTTAAACGCCTCGTTCTTGGCGTACGGATCAACCGCAGCCCAAATCTGCTGCTCAGCGACCAAGTCAGCGTCCGAGGCCGCCGCGAATTCTTCCCACGCCTCCTTGCTCCCAGGGAAAAGCAACGGAGACCCTTCTTGCTTGCAGATGGCTGCGTAGACGCAGAGAGTCCCCACAACGTTCGTCAAACTGTAAGGAGAGAATCCAAAGATAGTGTTCGGTCTATGTACGGACCAAGTCACGGTACTACTCTCTTTCTTCTTCTTGACCTCTTCAAACAGAACATCCTCCAGACTGTAATAGAAGTTGTTCTTGATCTTCAACCTCGGCATATCCTCCGTGAAAGGAGAATCAAGAGACTTGTCGATGTAGTAGTGCTTGGTCCCTGTCTGGAGACAAACGTGTCGGAGATTCTTTGCGCTGGGGACAACCGCGCGGAGGACGTTACGTAGCGTGGAGCCGTTAGCCTCGCTCTCAAGGTCTGTGCACGTGACGTAGAAGACGTGCGTGACGTCTGTTAAAGGAGAAAGCTTTGATCTAGCTTCCTCGGCGTTGGAGACGTCGCACTGGATGTAACCAACGGGATGATCGGGTTTCCAGGTGGGACGAGGACTGGGAGCGACGCCGTAGACTTTCCATGGACCGCCGGGAGTGTCGGAGAGAGGGAGAATCTCGGCGAGGCTGTTTCCGATGATTCCGGTGACGCCGATGATGAGTGCGACGCTTTGGTAGCTTTGCGTCGGCTCATAGTTGTCGTCTATTTTTTTCTGCAAAAAAGAAAGATAAGATTTTTATAAATGAGTTGAGTATGAAGGAGAAGGATCAATGGATGAATGTACCTTGGCAGCTCCGATGGCACCAGCCCACCACCAACTCATGTTCTTGATCAAATCGGACAAAACCAAGAGAAGAAGAACTAGTTTTAGTTACAGAGCCGTTTGTCTGATTGTCTGTTTTAGCTTTTTTATTGTCGTTTCATAAACGAATAATCTTATATTAAAGTTTATAAATCTTATAAAACGTGATGTTTAGTTCTATTATTCTCCAATTTATTCGAGTTTATTTTATAAATTTCATGTAAAACGATGAACCAATAAAAAAAATCTTTTTATTTAATAAAAGTTGAGGGACAAGAGTCTTTTTCATGAACTGAATTAACTATTCGATTTCTGTTCTTTACTTACAAATTTGTATTGACTTTCAGGAGGTTGAAACCTCACATAATTCTACACCATTTGATGTTCACAACCATTACCCAAGTTATCTTCACGACAGGGCTATCTAAAAAAGTCAAAATCACAATTGATTTTCATATCTACTTATTTTATACTAAAATCCAACCGAAGAATAAATGTTCTGACCAACCACTATTAATGCAGAATTAACTACTCCTAACAGTCTGGCTATGGATATAAGAGCAAGATTACTGGTGGAACTTTTATTTGAGTCCTTAAATTTTTTTTATTATTGTTGGTAAGTTAAAGGACAATGTTAAGAGACTTTAAGCAAAGTGATAATTATTGGTAGGACATTTTGTAAAATTTTGAAACAAGGAAAAAGGATTGAGGAAAACACGATGGCGACGACGACGACCGTAAATTGGATAGATGACAAGTCCACCGCCGGCGTCGGAGATGGATTTAGTATGAGGGGATGATTGGTGGAGAGTGTTGGAGTGGAAGCGATGAAGGGATCAGGCGGCACGACGACCGGTACGGATTAGGCGGCACGACGACCGGTACGGATTAGGCGGTGGTGCTCCGATATCTCCTCCTCATCGGATTCGTGTCCGGTCCCGTAGCATTAGTCATCATCATCGTCAATGCCGTTCACCGAATCATCGATGCGAAATCTTCAAGACCGTTACCTAAGCTAGCGATCTCATTACGCCACGTGCTTAAGGACGTCGTCGAAAAGTTTTTAATTAACCCACATCCTTAACTTTTCCCTAATTTTGATTTATTTTTTGGTCATTGTTACTAAGCAACTCCATTAAGAATCACCGATAATGATTCCCTAAACATAGAAATTAGTTTTGCGAACGAATTCGAATACGTTTAGCTATAAGAAAATGTTTGCAACGAATGATATTCAGTTAGTAGACTAAAATATTCCATTTTTATAACCTAACCACAACAGATTACAGATGGTGTCGACGACGCCTTCAACATGTTGCCCCTGGCCTATAACATGCCATATGAACAATGTTAAAAAAATCAGGTTTTATATTATAACCAGCAAAAAAAACACATTAACTATTCTTCTTCTTGCCCTCAAACATGTACTTTTTATTTATGTTTTCAAAAAGAATGTACCTACATTCCTGTTGATCTACTGAGTTTGCCATAAGATACATGCATGTCTGGGGCTATAGGGATTTAGAACATCTCTAACCATATTCTTCTTTTTTATTCCAAAACAGAATTTGAAATGAAATGTTCCGAAACTCTACTTTTTTTTTGCATTGAATAATGAAATAAAATGAATTCATTACTTTATTTTCTATTCTAAAATAGAATATAGGTGTAATAAAGCTCAAAATTATTATAAAGATATTCTATTTCGAAAGAAAATGGAATAATTTATTGGAGATGTGCATCAGCTATTTTACAAAGAATCCTTTGCTTGGGAGAAAACAAATTTGTATTTTGAATCATTTTTCAGGATTTTTTTGTGTGATATCAACATGTATTCTCCCTCTTTTCCTGATCAAAGTAATAAATATGTATTGCACGACGTGTTTAATGCTCTGAAATAAACATCTTGCATCATTTGAAGGCCATATCATTATAAATATATCACTATCATGTATCCAAGATGTTTGACACAATCTATAAGTACCGTCAGAATACAACAAGCTTGGAATTGACATTAAGTCACTTGTTTAATGTAATGCTCTGAAATAAACAAGAAGAAGAGATCCAACATAACTTCATATGAGAACAAATCATTATATCTTCAGTGGATCATTTATTGTCTTGATAATTTCGATACAACCATCTCAAGATATATGTACTCCGGTATTTTGAAGGATGAGTTCGGTGGATGGTACATGGCGCTATCCACCACCGCTAGATTGGTGGTTTATATAACGTTTTTGGGTACAATTATACTCTCATAGTTTTCTTTCTTTTTGGAACAACTCTATCATAGTTGTATACCATATATTCTATCATATTCGACGTAAAGCTATTAATACTTTTTCTTTTGTTATTGTGTTCTCAGGGACTATAATGTTCCTTATATTTTTGATATTGAAATCTCTGAACGATTGTGATACGGAAGATGATGACATGGAGAGTTTACCATTGGTAGCAGGACAAGAAGTAGTCACCATCTGGACGCCGTTGGTCTACGAGCCGTCGGGGGTAACGGGGAACAGAGATTTTGAAACGGCGTCGTTTAGCTCCGCTGAGGATGTGGACTACTCGACATTGTGTGTAATATGTTTCGAGGAACGAAGAAACTGTTTTTTCGTACCGTGCGGTCACTCTGCCACTTGTAAGGGATGTGCTCTGAGGATCATGTCGGAAGAAAACAAGGTGTGTCCGATTTGCCGGAGGGTGATACGCAAATCTAAGAGATTACCGCTGAATCTTTGAAGGTTGTTGCTATTTCCTAACCACCATTTTTGTCTCATGATCCCAAGAAAAGTTTTCAATCATCATGTGTGATCATTGTTCACAACATTTGTTTAAGGAAATGATATGCCCATGAGAGTTTACATATCAAGAAAGAAGAAGCAGAGGACAGAAGAGGGAGTGAAGAATTGATGATGATCTGGCAATTTGGTTGAATTTTAGCCAATAAGAATATATTGAGTCGGCTGTAAAGGAGCCTTGAGATATAAAAGGAACTTGTGAGTTAGTTAGGGAGGTTATGCATTTGGAGTGAATGCTAATGGCTTGATTCTCTGGGTGTAGAGATTCAAGAGTGGTGGTCTTCAAGCTTATACGCTTGGACTTGTGTTCGTGGTTTCCTATCAATAAGATTGGAGTGTTCTTATCAAGGAACCATTTGCAACAGTATATAGAATGACAGTATTAAACCATTTTAGATGAAAACCTTAGTCTTTTTCTCAGATAACAACATATTGCATCATTTGAAGGCCACATCATTGTAGATATATCACTATCATATGTTTGAATACGGATAACAACGCAATAGCAACAGTGACACCAACCACTACACTAAACCAGTACATTATCAAATTGTTGTTTTGTTTGATCTAAGAGCGGTGAAACTATTAAAGTTCATAAAACTTACTTTCACAATGCCAATTGCCAAGTATGAACCATAAGGAAACTTGAAAAAATCTATAACCCGCACGCACATGACACGACACAACTATGAGTAAAAATACATAACCTAAGCAACAAGCAAGAATTACTATTATTGTCCTTGAGATTACATTGGTGATGCACTGATCCTAAGAGCATAATTATTGGGGGTTCTTAGGATGAGATTCTTAACCGGTTTTTTTGGTTAAAAGTTAAGAGACGGGTTCTTATATTCTACTAAGAACCCAACCCTAAAAACCTCCCAACAATCATGCTCTAAGAGCCTTATAGTCCTTTTCGTACTAGAAGATTTATATACATTCTCATTGTGAGAATGGGTCACTCGAGCCCTCAAGTTTTCTTTATTAGGGAGAAATCATTTGGATCGTTGTTCTCCTGCTAGATCTCGAGGATTGGTGGTTCTATAGCCTGATTAAGAACGAAACTGCAAGTTTTTGGGTCTAATTCTAGCTGAGTTTTAGTTCATCAAGACAAATAGTATTTATACACTATACAATACACCTCTTATTGTCATAAGGGCTTTGATAGAGAGCTGTTGGTTCCAAAACAAATCTGATATGCAATGCTTTGATTTGTACCTCTTTTCCTTTTTCTTTCATTTGGTTTTGTACCACACTAAAAAACAACGACTTTGAATAAAAAGAACAAGATAACGACAGTGTCTAAAAAAGGAATGACATCACTCAGCATGTCAACCATTGGATTAAAAAATGATATATCCATCATCTAAAAATCCTATAAATCTCAGCCGTTGGATCAAATCGTTAACCTGACTTGTAGTATGGTGAAGCGAGTGGGTACTTGTTGACTGGACAAGTTGGGTACATAATGGGCCGCGAGTCCCCACCAGCTCTCCCCACACACGGTTCGCACGTGCAGTTTAATCGAACGCGGAAAATAAAAAAGAAAAGAGAGAGAGAGAGAGAGAGAGAGGAATATACACATACACTACTTTATCTACCAATCGCTGCATATGATTAAAATTAAATATTTATTATTAACGAAAAAGAAATAAACGAATTTTCTGTCTCTCACGAGAGAACTTTTCCCCGAAGAGGACGAAGAAGAAGACGAGGTTTTCTCCAGAGAGACGCCACCGTCGTTAACGGAGCTAGAGGCGGTGAAATATCGTAACGGAGTGTATACACGTGCATACAAAGAGGGGAGATGCTAGTGCGCATCGGTTTTAGCTCGCTTGACCTAGGGTTTCGTCTTCTTGCGTATCGGTGGTGAGACGGGTTTACTTCTCTATTATTTGATTCTTTCTTAGAACGATGTGAAATTCGCCTAGGGTTTATTGTCACCCGTCTTCAATTTTATTTATTTTTGTTTTGATTTCCCTGAATTGATCATTTGAGCCCTAATCTCATATTGTCTGTCCACATGTGTTGAATTTTGATTGTTTTTTTTTTTTTCCCGATCGAAATTAGGTTTGGGATTGATGTAATTTTATGAGATTGGGTGTTTTTCCAATTTGGAATTTGGCTCTATAAGCCAAAGGCCACAAGGAGGTTTCTCGTAGTTTTCATGTAAATTGTAGTCAGATGTTTTCATTTTATGTTTTGTCCTCTTGCCAAATGCTTTTTATGTTATTTTTTCGACATTGGAGTGATCTATGAATTGGACCTTTCTAGTGGCTATCTTTGTCAGTTAAAATGCACACATGAATGTTGTAGTGAAGCATGATAAACTCAGTTTGGATAAAATTTAGAGTTTCCACAACAGTTTGGTGTTTGTCTTCTGTACTTGCCACAGTAACGATAACGCCAAAATGTTTCTCTTTTGTTTTCCTCAGGACCTTGTCAAATGGGAGATAGATCCTTTTTGCCTCCTAAGGGTGTTCAACGTTGTTGGGGTTTTGGTACGTGAAGCAGTATGGCGCTCGAGGATTTCTTTACCCTGACGGAGTTAAGAGATGGACTCACTGTCACTTCTCGTGTCCAAGAGCTCGTGTCTGTCATGCAGAGTAACAAAGACTCTGTTTTGAAGGATGCTGGCGATGCTTCTAGACAATGGACAGCTGTTGCAAGCACGATCGCGGTCACGAAGAACAGAGAGTGTCTTGATGTTTTTGTAAATTTAGATGGAGTTCGTTACTTTGGTAGCTGGTTGGCAGAAGCGCAGACGCTGGGTAACGAATCGGTTGATAAGTCTGTAGACGAGTCGATTCTTGCTTTGTTAGAAGCTGTTGAAAACATAGGTGTAGATGGTTCGAGGTTAGTTTCTTCTGGGATATGGGTTGCTGTCAAGAAACTTGTTGACCATGGTAGTTCTCGTGTTCAGGATCAGGCGAGAAAGCTCTTTGATAGTTGGAAGGATAAAGTAGTTAATGACCATTCTGAACGTGACATTGAAAGCTGTAGCAAAGCTCATGACGATGAGATGAGAGTTGTAGCAGTAAGCATGGAGATCAGTGGGCTAAAATCAGGTGTTACTCTTTGCTCAACGCAAAGTAGTAAAGAAAAACAGTGTCCTGAAATAACAGATGAAGCCTTACCGTCAGGAACCTCAGGAGAAAACAACTCAGATCAGGATAAGGGTTTGGAACTGCAGAATGACAAGGTTGGGTCAGCCTCGAACGTGAATTCTCACCGCTCTAATATGATGACTGAGACTTTGAATGAATCATCCACCGATGTTATTATGAAAGATGTTCAAGACAATCTTTCACCGAAGGGAAAAGGCTCCATGAGAGAGACTATTGTGCCTACTGTCTCTAGTAGCCTTCTTAGCTCAGAACGTGGTAGTGTTGAGGGCGCATCAAATGCTCCGCTGGGTGCTGAGATATCCAAGGAGAAGCATTTGGGAATCTATGGAGATTTTCCTGAAAAAATGGGTGGAGCTGTAGCAGTGTCATCTAGTTCAGCAGGACATGTAGCTGCGTCTTCTGATTCTGTTATTGCCAGTATGGAGTTGGAGAAAAATGAAGTGAGAAGGAATGCGTCTGAGACAATATATGGGTCTGACGATGCGAGTCTTGCCCATAGTAGCAAACATGTGCCTTCATTGGCTCATGTGAGGGACAATCAGGATTCCGACAATTCATCAAGATTATCAGGTGGTCATGGTAGAAATGATAAACTTGAGAGTGACAGTATGACGACTGCTCATGCTGAGAATGAAGACAAGAAAGATGGTAAGGACCATTTAGACATAAAGAAAAAAGTAAAACGGAAAAAAAACCGCAGGTCTTCTAGATCAATGACCATATCCCAGCGCCTTGGAGCAATCGACAAAACAACGGCTGATATTGACCTTGGTATTTTGGATGCCTTGGAGGTCGCTACCAAAGTCGCACAGGAAGTGGCAAGAGAAGTGGACTCTGGGGAAGCTTCTCAAAGTTCTTCTGACGAAGAACTATCTGATGAAAGCGGGCAGTCTGGTTCGCAAGACTCCCACGATGATGAGCTACACACGGGTTCTCCATCTAAGGGACTATCAATGGGTGAAAGCCATTCCATTGAAGAACCGCATGTTGGAGATGAAGATGTAATGGATGAGAAGAATGACAAACTTGAGAATGGGATGATGAACACTGATGATGTTAAAGAGAAGCACCTGGCAGTAGCTGCTAAATCCGAAGTAGGGAGAGAGAATAGTCCATGTGGCTTTGACCTCAATGAAGATATTTGTCCTGATGAAACAGATGTCGTTATGTCTATTTCAGAATCTGGTATGCCTGCAGCGTCACCATTGCAGTTAGAAAGATCTCTTAGCGCGAAAGGATCGGGTGCTCCTAGAGGGGATTCAAGAGATAAGCAGGCGTTATGTATCGATCTGAATGTAGCTGAGGTAGGAGATGATCAAGTTGAAGATCAAACTCCCTGGAAACAGTTTCCTTTCTCCTCATCAAACTCTAGGGATGGAGAATCGTCACACGAACCTAATCTCCGGGGATCAAGCAGGTTCAACCTGGATTTGAATTGTGCAAACGAGGACGATGACATGCCTCCACCTTCTGAGGTGAAGATGGAAACGAGATTGTTTCTTAGTCGCAATAGTCAGCAAAGTGCCTCTCCTGTCTCCTCATTGTCAGTTGCTCAGCAATCAGGGAAGGAAGTAAACTTTGACTTGAATGACAGGCCACAGTTTTTCATTGAGTCACGTGATCAGGGTCCCTACTATGGGCAGCACCCATGGAGCACAGTCCCCTATGGAGGTGAAAAATTGGATGAACCGGTTATGTCCCTATTGGGTACAAAAGTGGACTTTGACAGAAAAGACTCTGTATCCCAGATGCCTTCGTTCTTGTCCAATGGCAAGTCCCTCGAGCCAGCAGTAGGATTATTCATGGGAAGAACGGGAAGCTCTTTGGGTTTAGCCCCTGGTGTGTCCTTTTCTCCAGCCCCTACTTATGGGTACAACGGATTCACTGGTCCTCCTCCTGGTATGTCAATGTCACCATCGCCCATGTATGTTCCTGGAACAGCTATCCCATACATGGTGGACGCAAGGGGCACGCCAGTGATGATGCCTCAGATGATGGGATCGGCTCCATATGCGCAGCCACCATTCCCTCAACAGCACATGTTCATGAGCTTAGCGGGTGGATCTCCTAGTCTGAATGGATCAGTGCGGCCACAGTTTGATCAGAGCTCTGGGTTTGGGGTTGAGATGGGAAACAGAGAGTCGCTAAGTTTGAGGCAGTTTCTATCACCGGGGAATATGGGAGAGCATTCACGAGCAAGCGTAGAGCCTTCATCGAGTTTGTCTATTGGCATTGGTGGAAAGCGGAAAGAGCCGGAGACACCACGTTGGGAGTTCCCTCCTCCATGGAGGTGAGTGGAGTTTGGGTTCTTCAATAGGTTGATTGGTCAGAGAATGACATAAGTGTTGGGAGGTAACTTATAATTTGTCTTGATGAACTTTCGCTTTCTTCTTTTTCTTACCCCATCAGTTTTCCCCGTTTATTCAGGTTTTTATTTGATAACATATATATAGGAGGATTTTAGTACAAACATTGGTATATGTCAAAACATTTTGTTAACCTTGTTGGGTATTTTCTCCATAAAATAAAATTTATAATAAAGTTTTGCGTTTCAAAAGTTAAGAAAAAAGTGTTGCTTTGTGTTACTTTAGTCATGGTACTTATCATTCGGTGAGCTCTGAACAACTGTTTCATACAACTCTCAAAATCAACCAAGGAGCGATGGTTCCTAGTTCCTAGACACAGAGTTTCAGCTGTGGTGAATAACAAACAGTTCATGTCCGTTTTGTTTCTCACGCACCTTCATGTCACTGATCAAAACAATACTTAAAAGAGAATATCCAGCAGTTCAAATTGTATGCCCAATTTCGAAGCAGCTAAACATAACAGTGGCCAAGTAGAAGAACCATCCAGAAACTCATTTTTTTGTTTTGGAATTCCGACGTCAGTAAAGAAGGTATTATCCAATCATTCACTACCACGTGTCATACAAAACAAAGATAGCCCGTCCGATCATCGAACAAGGACGTTGACGTGTACTATTCAAGTCGTCCATCCACCAATCCACGTCAAGGACAAACCTTGCTCCAATACAAAACCACCACGTGGCTTCCTCAGCAAAACTGAACCGTTAGATCTGCCACGTTGGCAAATCAAGACGAAACTGAGGAACCGAAGTGTACGCAACTACACAGTTCACTAGATCATGTCCTATTTTAAGGATCTCTCTCTTCGAGCTGAGTGAATTCATAAACCTCGTAGCTAGCAAATCTACTGAGAGAAGTCCGAGTCTACTCGATCTAACAATGAGGAAGAGGACGTTAGTGTCCGTGTTGTTCCTTTTCTCACTTCTCTTCCTTCTTCCAGATCAAGGTTACTACCATCTTTCACACTTAAACTCTTCGTTGTATATCACTTCACTTGATTTGATTACTAAAGTGTCCCCTTGTATGCATCACAGGAAGAAAGCTACACGCGAGTGCGGAAGATAGCACCGACGAAGTTACAGATCCACCGAAGGTAGAGGAGAAACTCGGCGGTCACGGCGGTTTATCCACTGATTCAGATGTTGTTCACAGGTTTCGTGTCACACGCTTACAATCATTTTGTATAAAACCTCCCAAGCCTGATTTTCAAACTCGTTTTATTTGAAACAGAGAGTCTGAATCGATATCGAAGAAGTCACTACGAAGCAACGCGGAGAAGTTTGAGTTCCAAGCTGAGGTTTCTCGGCTCATGGACATTATCATCAACTCTCTATACAGTAACAAGGACATTTTCCTTAGAGAGTTGATCTCCAACGCTTCTGATGTAAAAAGCCTTAAGTGTTTATTATTATTATTATTACCATTTGGTTTGTTGCTTGTTGAACATTGGGAGCTAAAAATGTTTTTGTAAATTTTTTTTCAGGCGTTGGATAAGATTAGGTTCCTTGCACTCACTGATAAAGATGTTTTGGGTGAAGGTGACACTGCTAAGCTTGAGATCCAGGTTTGCTACATCTTTCTCACTAGGTTCAGGGTAAATTTTCAGTTGTGTAATAACGTACTTATCTGCAGATTAAGCTAGACAAAGCAAAGAAGATTCTTTGTATCCGGGACCGTGGAATTGGAATGACTAAGGAAGACCTGATCAAGAACCTTGGTACCATTGCAAAATCTGGAACCTCAGGTACGTTTTTCTTATGTGGTTGATTCGTATGATAGGTTTGGATCAAGTATTGAAGATATTTTCTTTCAACAGCTTTTGTTGAGAAAATGCAATCAAGCGGGGATCTAAACCTTATTGGACAATTTGGAGTTGGATTCTACTCTGCCTATCTTGTTGCTGACTACATTGAAGTCATTAGCAAGCACAATGATGACATCCAGTAAGTTGATTCCGGAGAGTGTGTTTTGTTGTTAAATCATATGGAAAGCTTTTCTGATTATTTCTTTTCAATTTATTCAGACATGTATGGGAGTCAAAGGCTGATGGTAAATTTGCGGTTTCGGAGGATACATGGAATGAGCCACTTGGACGTGGAACTGAGATTAGATTACATCTTAGAGATGAAGCTGGCGAGTACCTTGAGGAGAGTAAACTTAAGGTCAGTCATATACTGATAACTTTGGAAGTAAAGTCTTCTTGATTATTATCTCTTTGTGGTTCTTATGATCATCTTTTTCAACTTCTACAGGATTTGGTGAAGAGATATTCAGAGTTCATTAACTTCCCTATCCACCTATGGGCTAGCAAAGAGGTTGAAACTGAGGTCCCAGTTGAGGAAGATGAATCAACTGAAGAGGAAACTGGTGAGTTATTATTCCTGTTGTAGTATGTCTTTATTCCTACAAGTCAGGCGTCCCCTATTAATGGTACCTTTGCTTCAGAAACTCCCTCTACCGAGGTAGAGAAGGAAGAAGATGCTGAGGATGAAGACAGCGAGAAGAAGCAGAAAACTAAGAAGGTGAAAGAAACAGTTTATGAATGGGAGCTTCTGAATGATGTTAAGGCCATATGGCTCAGAAGTCCAAAGGAGGTGACTGAGGAAGAGTACACTAAATTCTATCACTCTCTCTCAAAGGATTTCTCTGAGGAGAAGCCAATGGCTTGGAGTCACTTCAATGCTGAAGGTGATGTTGAATTCAAGGCTGTGTTGTATGTTCCTCCTAAAGCTCCACATGATCTGTACGAGAGCTACTACAACAGCAACAAGGCCAACTTGAAGCTCTATGTCAGGAGAGTCTTCATCTCTGACGAGTTTGATGAGCTTCTGCCTAAATATTTGAGTTTCTTGAAAGGTCTTGTTGACTCGGACACATTGCCTCTAAATGTATCAAGAGAAATGCTTCAACAACACAGCAGCTTAAAGACAATAAAGAAGAAGCTTATCCGTAAGGCCCTTGATATGATCCGCAAGCTCGCTGAAGAGGACCCTGATGAGGTCCATGATGATGACAAGAAAGGTATTCCATTGGTATTCATCAAACACTTCTCCTGTAATTTATTCTAAACTTTTTATTCAATTCTTGGCACTACACAGATGTGGAGAAGTCTGGTGAGAATGACGAGAAGAAAGGTCAATACACCAAGTTCTGGAACGAGTTTGGCAAGTCTATTAAACTTGGCATCATTGAGGATGCTTCTAACAGGAACCGCTTAGCAAAGCTTCTTCGTTTTGAGACGTATGTGCTTTTCTTTATTCACATCTATCTGCTTATCTTATTACCTAAAGGTTATATAATTTTCTATTATTTACAGAACAAAGTCCGATGGAAAACTGACTTCACTGGATCAGTACATCAAGAGAATGAAAAAGGGGCAGAAGGACGTGTTCTACATCACAGGAAGCAGCAAGGAACAGCTGGAGAAATCTCCATTCCTGGAGAGACTCATCAAAAAGGGGTATGAGGTCATCTTCTTCACAGACCCCGTTGATGAGTACTTGATGCAATACCTGATGGACTACGAGGACAAGAAGTTTCAGAACGTGTCGAAAGAAGGGTTGAAGGTTGGGAAAGACTCTAAAGTCAAGGAGCTGAAGGAAGCGTTCAAGGAGCTGACAAAGTGGTGGAAGGAGAGTCTGGCTAGTGAGAATGTTGACGATGTTAAAATCAGTAACAGGTTGGCTGACACTCCTTGTGTGGTTGTGACGTCCAAGTTTGGATGGAGTGCAAACATGGAGAGGATCATGCAGTCACAGACTCTCTCTGATGCTAACAAGCAAGCTTACATGAGAGGAAAGAGGGTGTTGGAGATTAATCCACGGCACCCTATCATCAAAGAGCTCAAGGAAAGAGTTGCTAGCGACCCTGAGGTAAACAAAACATTAGACCCATCAGTTACTTTCAGTGTTCTAAAAATCGGTTTAGGTGGTAACAAAATGATTTTTCTAAAACGTTTTTCTTTAAATTGGTCTAAGGGTCCTCATAACCAATAATCTCTTATAAAACGGTTAATTATCTGCCTAGCCATTTTTTGAACACTGGTTATTTTTTTTTTATCTTTTGTCTACTTTGAGAGATTGAGATGAAACCAACACACACATTTTCTTTCAGGATGAGAGTGTGAAAGAGACTGCTCAGCTCATGTACCAGACGGCTTTGATAGAGAGTGGATTTGTACTAAACGATCCAAAAGACTTTGCAGGGCGTATTTACAACTCAGTCAAGAGCAGTCTTAAAATCAGTCCTGATGCAGTAGCGGAAGAGGAAGTGGAAGCAGAGGAAACAGAGACCAGTGAGGACGCTACTGAGGCAAAATCAGACGACTTGCCTGGTGGTGGTCTGAACATTGAAGCTGAACAGGTTGAGGATGAGGCACCAACCAAGGATGAACTGTAGATTTCACTTGTGATGTTTTTCTTATCTCTGTGTTTCTCTACTCTTTAGTTAAAAGCAGATTATTACTTTTTTACTATATGGTTTTTGATGGATTACGTAAAAGCAACTTGGCATGTATTTTGGTTTGAAGCTTTTAATATATTCTTTTTAAACAATGATATGAACTACTAACGGTTAAGACACGACACTCTTTGTTGGTTATCTATCCGAAGTTATCCTTGTAGCTTTCTGTATAAGCCACCTATAATGCATATCTACTTGGGGTTATTTTCCCATAAAACTAAGCGTTGAAAAGTTTTGGTTTCTGAAAAAATGAAAACATATATTCTGTAAAGCTGTAGATTTTATTTGCAAAGAAAAAGACTTTAAATAAATTCGTGATAAAATAGATTTTCCAACAACTTTTTTCTTCCTATATCACTTTAAAGCGTAAAGTAGAATGGTCTACTTTTTTATAGTAAGATCACATGGACCTTGACCCTTGAGAGAAGGTATATATAGAGGTGTTGTGTCATCGCAAATACTCTTTAAAGTCTGTCTCTTCAGTTTTTTTTTTCTTATACTTTTCTTTCAAAAGAAGGAAAAAATAAATAAAAGTGATGATCATAACAGTTCTTCATTCTCTTGTCTCGTTTTATTTCATCATCATCCCTACCCTCATCTTCTTCCATGGTAATATTCCAATCCATCATAATATTTTACTACAATTTATATCAATATTCACTATCATAATTACAAAGTATTGCATGCATTTGCCTTGTGTAGGAAGTAACGGTGCTACAATAACTATCGTAAACCGATGCAGCTTCACTGTCTGGCCGGGTATTTTACCCAACTCAGGAAGTGGGGACATAGGAACCACCGGTTTCGAGCTAGCCTCTGGTGGTTCACGTTCGTTCCAAGCTCCAGCAAGCTGGTCTGGTCGGTTTTGGGGAAGAACCGGTTGTAGTTTCGACTCTCAAACAGGCCAAGGCACTTGCTTAACCGGTGACTGCGGTTCTAACCAAGTCGAGTGTAACGGCTCAGGAGCCAAACCGCCCGCTACACTAGCCGAGTTCACTATCGGGTCAGGTCCAGAAGACCCGACCCGAAAACAAGACTTCTACGACGTGAGCCTTGTGGACGGATACAACGTCCCTATGGTAGTTGAAGCGAGTGGAGGGTCAGAAGGTAACTGCTTGACCACAGGATGCGTAACGGATCTAAACCAGAGATGTCCAGCAGAGCTCCGGTTCGGATCCGGGTCAGCATGCAAAAGCGCGTGCGAGGCGTTTGGTAGTCCAGAGTATTGTTGTAGTGGCGCGTACGCTTCACCAACCGAGTGTAAACCTTCCATGTACTCGGAGATATTCAAAACAGCATGTCCTAGATCGTATAGCTACGCGTTTGACGATGCTACGAGTACGTTCACATGCACTTCTGCAGATTATACCATCACTCTTTGCCCTTACTTGCCTAGGTAGGTTAACTTCTTATTTTTAATTTATTTTCATTTGTTCCCATTTAATTTTTAGTATGTTCACACGACGAGCTTAGCTAGCAGAGCCTTGTGATTGGTTTGTGCCATTACTGAAAAAGAGGTTGATTCTTTTGTATTTTTACACGTAATAAAGGAGTATATAATAGTCATTCCATCAAAGAAAAGGAAAACAAAAAAAGGTTATTAGAACATACAACAGGCCTACCATTATTCAAATAGTATACTGATTGGATGTTTACTTGAATGTGTACAGCCAAAAATCTGCAGCTAATGGGTGGAGAGAGGGCGGTGGATCTGCAGGAAGCTCACAGTCTCCATTATCGACGTGGTTATCGGATGTATTCAGTTCTGGCTCATCAAATCTTCAATCTTCCATATATTTAATCATATTTTCTTGTATTTTTCTTCTTCTTTTTCTTTGGCGAATTTGATTTATGTTTGTGTTTCTTATTTTCCGGGTGTAAATTCTGCATCCTGTTACATTTATATGTTTCATGATTATACAAACTAATAACATATAACCACATTGTTAATTTATATTCTTGAAGGCACAGGCCCTACAAGATAATGATAACCATGTGCAATGGAAACTAACCCTAAAAGTAATTGAAAGGGTTCTCAAGATGTGAGATATCCAACTATTATTCATAGTTTGTTATTCTTGATGAGAACCCATTTTAGAAATTTGTAATGAGAATGCTCTAACTTCCATCATGGATTCGAAGACAAATCGGTTATTACAGTTTCAGTTACAACGTAACAAATATGAGACGTGAGTGTTTTAGTCAGAAAGTTTGCGGATGGCATTTTGCTATTGTTATGCAAGTATAGAGTTTGTTGTAGCCGTGTTGCTATTTCAGTGAGAAAGTGGTTGCAATATCGAGAAATACCGTCACAACTCATTTATAAAAAAATACAACCAAGTGGAAGAACTTATCTGAGAGATTAGGATTACACATGGTTATCATTATCTTTCAACTAAGTGGTACTACTCTTTTTGGTTTGGTGATCCTATTAGGATTACATTGATGATGGAGAGATGACGGGAAATACAAAACGTGGGATGTAAAAAGAAATGTAAAAATAAATAAAAAGAACAAAAGGAGGGAAAATATAATAACAGAAAATAAAAGCAGAAAAGAAGATCACATGATAACTGATAAGCTAAAGAGGCCTGGAATGCTTAACCAAATTAAGCAAAAGTTCAACCAATTGATGCCCAAAAAGCAAGCTGAACCAATTTTTTGGTCATTCGGGTTTGGTTTAAGGGTTTATAGTAATCAACACATACGCTACTCGTATCAACAAACAATGAGATCAAATAGATATGAAAGTTCTGTTTCATAAGTATTAACTGTAAAAAATTAGATGAAACAAATAAGTATTTAAAGAATACAATAGGATACTTTAATAATGAGATGACATTTGGAACTTCAGAGACTTCAAACACAACCAAAATGGAAAAGAATTTGAAAATTTTAAAAGATTCCTTCTTTTTTTTATTTTTTTTATGTTCTCTTATATTCTTGTGTACATATATAATGTAGTTGAAATGTAAAAGAACAACATAGCACGACTAAACCAATCGCAAACCATCTGGGAGTTGTTCTTGATGAGAGGAGTCTTGGTCTTGAGATAAATGCTTACGGCAAGCATAAAGCACTGCCGAATGAAAACCAGATGGGTTGTCTATGAACACAAAATGGCCACCCTACAAACATTTTTCATCAAACCAAATCTCACATAAGCATCTTCTTCTTCTCTCTACTTTCCTCTTAAATGTGTGAGGAATCTATTTAGAGACTGACTAACCTGTGGAACACGAATGATTTCGCAAGGGACCTTCATGTGTTTCCTCGCTTCCACTGCGCCTTGATAGTTCATCCAATCATTCATCCCATAGATAAAAGTAGTTGGCACTTTCCAATCTGATGCGCTTTGTAAGAGGGGCTTCCGAGCAAATGCTCCAAATGAGAAGATGTATTTCAAGCACAGCTCTCCACTAGCCTTTGCAGCCAAAGTATGATACACATAATCTAAAAATTAAAACCATCACTATCAGCTAAGTAGTCACCATTCTCCATAGCTTCCTTCTATGGAAACTTAAAGAGAAAGAATCGCTCACCGGTAAGCAATCTGGATTCCTCATCTGTTAGCTCAGTTCCCTCCGAATGTGCACCAAATCTTGCACTTGTATACCGGTTCACAAGACCTGGACCCCAAGGACCTAATCCTCTGCACCAGAATCATATATTTAGAAATAATATTATAAGAGGAACATGAAAAAATTATAAGAGCCATACTTTTTTTTTTTTTTTTTTGAACACATATAAGAGCCATACCTAACCAGCTTCTGAGGAGTGAAGTTAGACTCCCACAAATGATTCAGAACAGCACCTTTCCATGTTGCTCTGAACTTAGTGAGCCATTCTGATTTGGGATCTGATTCTGCAGTAAACCCAGCAGACCCCACCAGAACCAAGTGTTGAACATGCTCAGGATGCTGAAAAGTTAGAAGTCAAAATTATAAGTCACCTTTTACACATTGAGTTACTATACCACAGATGGAGAAATTTTCACCTTGAGAGCGTACTTAGCAGCAACATAACCACCAAAAGAGTGTCCTAATAGAATAAAGTTGCTGAGATTCTTGGATTTACGCCATTCCTCAAATGAGTCTATAAACCATGCCTCTGTCTCTGCATAGAACAACACAGGCATTGAGAAAAGTTCCATGAAACTATAGCCACGTGTCATTACCTTCTGTGCTTTTACACGTAAAATCAGGTCTACTTGATCCACCCCACCTAGAACAAAAAAAAAAAGGGAAAAAAATTACCTTATTAGTCACAATGAATCCTTTTGGAACCAATGGCAAAGTTGGGTTGCTTACCCAAGTTGATCAATAGCGATGACCCTGAACCGACTCGCAAGGGCATCAAAGTTACGAAAGAAGAAGCCTTGAGAAGCACCGTATCCATGAACCATGACAAGAGTGGGAGATCCCTCCTTGGCGTCAAAGGAGACAGTGTTGATGTACCTAGACTCATTGCTGGAAGACCTAAACCACCTGACTTTGGAGCCTGGTGGTCCTGAACCAATGTTGACTTGCTCCTGTACATACCGCGTCCTGAAGATTTGTTCACCACCCATCAAAATAGAAACTTTTAGAATTTAAAAAAAAAAACACGAAGGCGTGTTCTTTTATATAATAGGAAACAGAGTAATTAAAACAGAGTAATCATAGAATCAAATTGTACTTGAGGATGGAGAGAAGACGCTTCTCGGCGGCGATGGTGTTATCGGTGGAGGTCGGTATCCACCGGAGTGAATTGGGCCTCAAGATTTTCCATTTCGACTTCGCCGCGTTCGTAGCAGCCGCCGTAGCGGCAGATGAATCGCCCGCTGACTTTGAGATTTCCTCCGCCATTGTTGACCGGAATCCACAAATCAAGGAATCTCGGATTTTTTTTTTTTTAATTTACAATTGAATTCTGAATTTGTCACGAAGACGAAGACTAGAGGTTTTGCTGCGATGTCGCGACGCAAAGGATATTTATATATGCTCTCTGTCTGATGACCGCAACACGTCATTGATGACGTCATGTCTCTTGCAAAGCAAGACAAGAAGCTTCCCCTGTTGTCTTAATTAGACTAGAAGATTGGGATTGTAACGACAAAATTAACCTAAGCTTAGCTTATTTTATAAATAGCTTTGTTACTAATGCCAAGTAATAATTCAGATAAAGATCAAATAGTTGCATGTTTAATTCGTATTTTAAGTTTAGTAACTGTAACTATTTATTTTATTGTGACCTAAACCGGTTTACTTTAACCGGAACTAATGTTTCGATCCCATAATACATAATTATGGTTTAATTGATTCAGTGTGCTTTAATCATTTGAAATCAAATGTTACAAAACTCAGTCTCGTGTTTCTCCACCTAAGAACAAGAGGTTGAACCGATTTTCCTGTGGTTTAAGCAAACCGGTGTATGTTACACATCAAATGATCAAAGCACACTGAAAGCTTCTGCAAAATCCAACAGCAAAAAAAAAGGAACAAGATCTAAAAGGTGTTCTCAGTTTTTTCAAACAAATCACTGAGAACGATACTTAAAATCTGAAACATAGTTTTGATTTCTAATCACTAAAACAGATTTCTAGACTCGTAAAAACCACACCAACTCGAGTCGTTTTGTGTTTTAGCTTGAGCTTCTGCTGCAGCTACTAGTAGTAGTAGTACTAGTACTTGGATTGTTGGGGACACCAAGGCAAAGTGCTTCAGCCAATGGTCCACCTGGTGTTGTTGAACATAGCCACGACGGTCCTTCATGGCTAATCCACTGGTGCTGGCTTCTTCCCTCACCTTCCTCCATGCCTCCAGCCATTGATAGTGTCAGAGAGCTTCCCATTGCTTCATCTTGCTCCCCTTCTACCAAAAACCGCCTCGTCTCTTGGCGGTTTGGACTCAATAGACCCTCCAATGCTCCAAATCTCTGGTCTACTAAAGGCTCATTCTGTATGTAGTTCAGATCATATTCAAATCCACGTTTGAGCTCTCTGCTTGATCCAACCTTCAGCTGAGCAGATTCATGAATCTCCGGGTTTAACGTTGCTATGGAGTCGCCTTCTTTCATAAGCCACCTCAATCCACTTCACATACCAACCAACAAGTTTCAATCTCTTAATTATTTTCAATGCTTTGAGAAGAGTGTAAAGTAAACACGCACCTATTAGGGTGATGATCATAAGAAGAGGAAGCTGGCGGGAGAGTAGAAACGGCAGAGAACTGGCTTAAGGGAGGTCCGTAGAACTGAGGATAAGGTGTAGCAAACTGGCTAGCGACGTTCTTAGTGGTGCGAGTTTCACTGTGGTGAGAATGAGGTGATGTTTCCACATGCTTTCTTGAACGAGGACGGCTCTTGTGAGCGTGTCTCTCACAGTATTTTTGATCAGGGACAGCGTTTCTAGAGCATCTCCATTTCTTCCCGTCTGTTCTCTTGCACCTCCATGGCTCCATATCAGCCGTGTTGTTGCTTGCGTTTGAAGCAATCCCCAGCTTCAGTGAACCTCCTCTCGCCACTGTCACTGTCACCCACATCAGACTCTCTCAAACACTACAACAAGAGATATAAAAGTGAAAGGTAAGGAGATTATACCATCTTGATTGTTGGTGTGTGATGGGTTCATGGAGAAGGGTGTGAGAAGCTCAGAAGGAACAGGAAGAGAAGCCATCATGCACTTGAATATATTCCTCTGTCTCTCAAGCTCATGCCATTGAGCTTCACTGAAAGCTGCACATCCACAGAATTTCACATCAAGACAAAAACATCTTCAATCTAGTTGAGAAAGTGATAAAAGGAGAGAACTTTAAACCTGAGGAGGTCAAGGTGAAGAAAGGGTCTGCAACTGAAACAGCAGCAGAAGCATTAGAACCCTCGAGAGAGAACATTTCACCAAGAGAAGAAGTGTTTGAAGCAGAGAAGATTGGATCGGCAGCACCATTGGAACAGTAACAGAAGGAAGCAGAGGAAGGCGATGAATATGAATGGTAATGATGAGACGGTAACATAACGTCTTTATGAGAGTGTTCTACAACTCCAAAACCGAACCCACCAACAAAATCTTCCTTATTACGTTCCGCTCTTGTTCTCATTAAGCTAAGAACACTAAACCCCACTCAAAAAGTCTCAACTTTTTTAGCAGAAACACCACTTCTAAAAACCTTAATAGAAAAAGCACAACAGAACACAAACAATAGAGAACAAGAAACCCCTTTTTTTTTGTTATGATTTGTCTCTGTAATGGAAACCAAAAAGCTTCACCCTTCAGACAGAACCTGAATCCTAGGGAGACATACCCACAAGAACACAAAAGCTCCCTCTTTTTATATTTTTTCTCTCTCTCTCTATCCCACTGATCAGTGCCACTTAAAAAGATGAGGCTGGGGAGAAAAGGTTTAGGTTAAAAAACGAGTGAGAGAGGAGCGGTGCCGTTTTTTGAGAGCCTCATGAGCCATAAAGCTTTTATCTTTTTTGCTTGCTTAGTCTCTAACATTCGACCTTTGTTCCAGAGTACAGACAAAACTCTACATTAACTCTCTCTCTCTTCCACCTGACACAGGCAATAAACACCCACGTTGTCGTTTCCTACGCTAAACACCGTTAACTCTTTTCGCTCTCACACCGCCTCTTCAAAAAGTCTTTTACTTCGACCTTAGGTAACGTCTTCTCAAACCTTCAGATCGTACTCATGGGAATAACAACAAGCTCCGTTAAAGTAACGGTGCCTGGAGATGTGTGTTTGGGTAAATGGGACCCGCGTCTAACGTTTCCGTGAGAGCTTCTCACAGGGGACCAGAGAGGGGATGTGATGCTCTAACTAATTTACCCCTCTCGGCTCACTAATTTAGATTTTACTATTATCCACCCCTACTTCTTTTCTTCTTTCTCTTTTCGACCCCACTACTTTTTTTTTGTCCCAGTCAATTCTCTTGTTCTTTCTGATTTGGCTAAATTTCCTCTTTTGTATAGATGGTTAAAGTTGAATTATTAGGGGATAAATGGAAAATCCATTAATTATTGGGTATAAAGCTAATTGTAGTGTTATTTTCTTTGTCGTATAGGACCATTCAATCCACAAATGTTCAAGAAAAGTACGGTCATTAAGGTCATTGTTCGTCGTTAGTAATATATATAATTGGTGGTTACTCTTGAATGCACATGTTCTCTTGAATGCCTTTTTTAACTATACGGAAATCACCTAGTTCAAAAAAATAAAATGGGAATCACTCCAATTGTATAAACTCATGAAGGTTAATGTTAGAATTTGGTTACGTACCATAAACATGTTCCAAACTATATTGCCGCGAGACTACTAAAATTTTATCACAGATTAGTTTAGTAATATGTGGAAGCAAGTATTGTAGAAATGAGGATAGAAATGTAAATAAAATAAAGAAATTATCCGTTTTAAGAGGCGGTCTGACCTGTTTTCGAGAAGATCTTGGCATCAAGTAGAGTAGGAGACAATATCCTACTTGTGTTCCAGCATCTAGATACCGAGAGAAGACTACCAATGTGAAATAAGCTTATCCGTTAACCATGATAGGACTAATGATAGCAACGTGGAACTTAAACAAGTCTAAAGTCAAGTAGCAAAAAGATAAAATATAGGGAACCACTAAAACTATATAGGAATGTCTCAAGAACCATTAGGACAAATAGAAATCGGACTGGTTTTGGTGTTTGTGAGAGAACAGACCAGAAGTCGAATATGTGGGAGTGGGACAGTGACACAGTATTCGTAGATTCATTTTTTTCAATGAAAGTGATTCAGTTTATTTACAAAAATATTTTCCGTATATACAAAAAATAATGTGTGAATGATATTTGTTGTTGTTGTTGAACATGAGTTTACAATAGATTAGTGGTGAGGTGTTGGTGTGTAGGGACATATATCCTTAATAGGTTGCTGAGGGCGTGATTAACCCCGGTCTCTTAGCTGACGTTCTTAACTCATGATTTGACTTTTTTTTTACATTTTTCGGCTAAGAGACGGTTCTTATATCTTTTATTTAAGAGACAGTTCTTAGCTTTTCTTAGTTAAAATCTAAGAAAAGTTAAGAACCGTCTTTAACTGAGGAAATATAAGAACTGTCTCTTACCCGAAGCTAAAAAAAGACCGGGGCTAAAGATTGTCTAACCTCCAAAGATTTATTACGCACTCTTATGTTTTTATTTTATTTTAAATCAATATATTTATATTGTCTAAATGGCATATTTGCATTTGCATGTGAGTAAGGCGATGACGCATTGGAAGTGGGTCAGATTTACCAATATTAATGAATGTCTTGGACCCATCTCACCATCTATGATTCTGCAACTTCGAGTTTCAAAGCTCTACATGCATATCTATATAGTCTAAAGGTTGATGCAATAATTTGAAGGCTTGCATTCGTTCTATCCGTAAGGCTCTCACCATTGATAACGGACGCTAAGTTCTTCACTTTTCACCAAGATAAAAGAAAAAGCTATCAAAAAATTCTTTAGAATAGTTTAAAATTCTGTAAAACGAATCATTAGTACACGTGTTGACAGGATTAAACCTTAGGACAAGGCATCATTTTCGTTAAATAATCTTCTCTTTGTGTGAATATGTCTTACCGCTATAGTACATATGGTTTGCGTATTACTAACATTGCGTCGACCGTCCACTATGTGAGGCTCTTTCCAAAATAATCCACTCACAGAAATTGAAATTATTTTCATTATCGATTTCAATTACAAGTTATAACCATTGCATCACATACGAATTTTACTTCATTAATTCATAATTGTCAACATAATTTTTTTAGTAATGGCATAGAAAAGCAACCTGATAAGAGCGAAAACAGAAACAAAACAAAAGCAACCGGAAATATAATAATCATAATTCAATGTTTTTATTTTTTGGGATTCTCCAAGTAAAAGTTGCGTTTCTCTTCCTCGTCCATGAATGCAGTCACATGAAAAGACTTGCCGAGTCCCATAGGAGTCTTGAAGTAGATCTTCTTGCTCTTTGGCTCCTCCATACTCATCTCCACAATCGGTACCCACATAAACATCTGCTTACTCTTCACCCCTATATTTAACAATTAACATACACACACAAATACATACATAGTTATATAAACCTATGAATCCATGTATATATATAATTACTTGGAAGTAACTAATGGTACCTGTCATCTTCTTCATACAACCCTTGTCGACATATGCGGTGACCTCTAGAGCGTACGAAACGCGAGTGTTGGTGGCTTCGAAAAAATGTTCGTAAGGAGTGTTTTGCTTCATCCACACGAAACCCGTGGCTCTAACTCTTCCACACTCCACGAGATTCTTCAAAGGCATCACACCTTTTGGAAATCCTAGCTCCTCTAGAAGCTCCACCGAGTTCTTGTAACACTCCTCCGCTCCGTACACGATCTCAGCTCCGGCTCTCTCCCCTCCAACCACCACGACTTCCTCGCTCGCCATTTGATCACAAGATGAGAGAATTCAGCAAGAAAAAACTGTATGTCTTCTTCAAATATGAAGAGCAAATTAATATAGGCTTTTGGAAAATGTGACAATTTAAATGAAATAAAAAGAATAAGGAAAGACATTAGAAGATGTGACAGGTAGTTGAACAGTGGGTGGTTGTATCGGTATGAGTCATTATTTGTTTGCCTAATTCTCTCTCTTGTTACTTTCGTGTGGTTTCTGTTTGGTTACCTAATTTCCCATATATATTTTTTTGTAGAAGGCAATAAATATTTGATATTTATTTCTTTAGAAAAGTCAAAAATACTAATATATATTTGATATTTTTAACAATCTATACATGAATCTATAGTATGAAATATAAATCATCCTAATAGTAGGAAATAAAAAACTAATAAATATTTGATAAAAATTTAAATATTTCAATACACTATAGTCAAAAGTATTTATTCTCCTTATAATAAGTAAGCTATGGGTTTGGGGAAGGATTTCATAAGATACTAGGTGCATCCTAATTAAACAAGATCCTATTTGAATGCTATGATAGAAATTTTGAAATAATTGTTCAAAAGAAAGGATACTGAAAATCATATTACATGCAAAAATTGTGGTCTCGTAAAGATTAATGAAGTTCTGACTATTGTAATGTCACAAAAAAAAATTTGTTGATAAGTCCTCTAGGCTCTAGTTCATTTTTTTAATAATTAACCAATCAAAGAAACAACTGGAAAGTGTTGCATTACTTGGAAAATTCTAGTTTAACAAATTATCTGTAACACTTTTCTGCAATGAGTGAAGCATGGTATGAAACTTCGAAAGTAGATGGACACGAATGTTTATATATGGGTCAACGGCCGTAACTGTTTCAGACAATCCAATATAAGATGCACAGATAATAACAGAGCAAGTTCTGTTGACGTAAGAAAAAAAAAGGCAAAAAAACAACTTCACATTATTTGATTATATCACGACTCCATGCAAGTAGATTTTACCCTAGTTCCTGCTAATTCCTACCAATAAAAAGAAAGATAGATTCTTGTTCACACGTCTTCTTATTATATTTAGAATAGGATGATCATATAACTCTTTACTTCTTCTAATTGCATAAGTGATCAGTTCCCTTCATGAAGCTAAAAACTTCATACATATCGGAGGTTTTACTCCAGCGAGTGCAAGTACCGCCGCCGGTAAAGTCCAAAGCCCTTCGCCGCAAATTAGCCCCGAGGCAACCGCCGGAACCATAACCTCTGCTTTCTTCCTATTCATCTTCTCACAAACAAACACAATCAAAGTTCCTACACACATGTCAATAGCAAAATAAGCACCGACAAGAAACGGAACCGCCATCGCCGTCGGAAGCGGCATGAACCTCCCAACCTTCGCCGGACTAACATCCCTGACGACGTTGACCAAAACTGCAAACCCGAAAAACCCGTAGCACATTTGGAGACAGTGAAGTGGCAGAGCAGAGAAGCCTTCCACCCCAAGAATCGCCATGTTCCTGTAAATCAACGCGAAAGGAGCCTTAAACTCTCCTTTAGGGTTTCCAACGTCGAACGCTGTGTAAAACAAGAAGAAACTTAACGGCGACACGATGCATCCCACGACTGTTCCAATCATTTGGCTAGCGAACATAGCCCTGGGTGACGCCATCGTGTAATGAGCCGTCTTGAAATCTTGCATCAAGATGCAAGAAACCGAAACAACCGATTTGATCAGTCCACACCCGGCTAGTCCGGCCACAACTCCGTCCTCTCTACCCGACACAGCCGCGAGGATAAACAGACCGATTTTACTATAGTTATAAGCCATGTTGATGTCTGTAAGTCCAGCTCCATAGGCGTTACAGAAAGCAAGAAATGGCGCGAAAATGTAAGCTACAATAACGTAGTACCATTTGAGCTGAGGAAATATCAGAGGAACCACGACGGTTGAGACCGCAGCGAAGGTTAAGTATCCGAACACTCCGATCCACATCGGTATTTTGTCTCTGAGGAAATTCTCATCTTCTTTGAGAAATTTTGGCTGTTTCTTGTCACTCACGTCATCAAGATCACTAGGTTGTTTCTTCAGTTTTGTGTTGATACTGATAATGGTGACACATAGGATCTTGACGAAAGTGTAGAGACCATCTCCGAGGATTAGAGCTACGGATAAGAATACTTGGTAACCGTATAAGCTCTTCATGTTCTTTTCATCGATATTATTAGGGAACCAAGAGCCTTTGAGTTTATCAAGAAGAGGCCACATTAAGCCATAAGAGAGGACAGCTCCTAAAAGCAAAGAGAGGTTAACTAGATGTGAACAGATCATTCCTGCTCCTACAAATGTCATGCTGAAATCAAAGAAGAACCTGCAAAAAAAAAAATCAATTTCATGATTAAAGAAAAGAAATACCATAAATATTACTAAAACACAATTATATTTCAAAACTAGCACATTAGAAGAAAATTTTCTAAAATAACATATATTAAAAACTAAAAAGACATTTTTAATTTTATATTTGAGTTTAGATTTAGTGATTGCCGTTTATATTTATTATTAGGAGGTGGGTTAGGGTAATGGTTAAAAGTTTGAATTAATTCAGTCATTTTACTTTTGAATTAGTGTTATTTTGAGGACTTTTATGTGCTATTTTTCATAATTTTTTTTGTGCTATATAAAGGATTTACCCATTTAAACGCATAATTAACGATAAATGTAATTTTGTCTTTATAACCGATGCTTACGTTTGTTTCCAAGCTTTCAAGCCAAAGGTTGGGAACTGAGCGAACCCACAACCTTCTAAGCCAGAGAAAAACCACTGGAAAAAGCCCCACAAGAAGCTAATTGAGAAGTACTTCATGAAACCGCGCACTTGTTTCCTGAAAATCAATTCATTTAAAAGCTTAAGAAACTTAAGTAACAATCACTTCTTGTAAACTAGGTTAACTAACTTACTTGGACTGTGCATCTCCTTGTGTGTGGAAGCCATTGATGAGCACAGCACTAGCTAAACCACTCGGGTATGTCAGCTTAAGGTCAATAATCATAACCTTACGGAGAGGGATCAAGACGAAAAGACCGACGAAACAAACGGCAAATACATAAGCAGTCATCCAACCAAGACCTGGTTCTTTCACACTCTTCGCAGAATTACCCTCCATGTTCGCACCAGATAACTCATATGTTTTATGGTTTAACCCCAGAAGATATGAAGCAAACCCACCTGAAAATATTCAAGAACACGCAGTAAAATCAAAATTCCACAAGTTATTTTATATTTATATATACACCCCCAAAAGAAAAGGCAACCGACTTACCAAACTTAAAATTTATTTTCTTGGAACAACTAATATATATGGAACCGTTTTACATACCCTTCATTAAAATCCTTGCTTGTTTCCCAAGAAAGAAAAATAAACTAATAAAGGAAAAAAAATAATGTTTTTAACCTCCGACGGCAATGCTGTAACAAGCAACAGCAGATGTCTGAATCATTGTGTTCTCTTGTTTTGTGAATGGCTTTGAGACAAATCCTGATTTCTTGAGAATCTTGGTCCATGTCTGGACGAAGACAAAAGCCAGGAAAGCTGCAGAACTGTTGAGATGAGGGACAATTCCTGTAGTAAGATTTAGCTTCTGAGCTATTATACTGAACACAACTCCGATCACTATGCTCACTAACACGCCTCTAACCGTTATCTGCTTCGTCCATGGTTCAATCTTCCTCCCAGACATCTCTTCCTCTGTTTCTTGTCCCTCTTCTTGTAATGAGGGCTGATTATTGTTTTCATTTTCTTCTCTCTTCATGATCTTTCTCTGCTCTATCTCCATGGAAACTGAAGGAAAAGCAAAGAAGAAGAGATTTGAGCTCTGCAGATCACAATTCTTATACGGTATATATATACGTGTGGTTGTAATGTTTTAATTGTCCTTTAAAACTTAAGAATTGAAAAATCAAATTCGGGAATTACAATTAAATGTCTCGTACAGAGCGCATTCATTGCGTGTAGAATTTTCACCCTAGGGGTGGTCATTCTCCCGAATCCGACCCGAAAAACCCGAACCGAAATCCGAACCGAAGTAGCAAAATACCCGAACGGGTAATATCTGAACCCGAATGAATATCCGAAGATAACTGAACATGTATATACTTACCCTTATATTTCTCGTTTAAATCTTTTTTTTTTTAATATTTATATTGATGTTACACTTATCTTAAGATCATAAGTATATATATAATTATGGAGAAAATGATTTGATAATCATTTAAAATGCATGTCAAACTTTTTGTTTCATGTATTAACAAAAGTTACATTTTAAAAACAATACCCAAATTAATATCTATTTGTTTTTGAAATATTATCTCCAAACCTATTAATCATTCAATTTATAAAAAAAAAAAATCAGTTAAGAAATCTATATTTTTAAATACAAGAAACTTAAAAATGAATTTTTTTTTTCTTTTAAAATCTAAATATCCGAACCCGTTTCAAAAAAACTGAACCCGAACTAAAAATACCCGATTCCGACCCGAAATACAGAAATACCCGAACGGGTTCTCTATCTCTATACCGAAATACCCGAAAATCCAAAATACCCGATCCGAATACAAACGGGTATCCGAAAGCTCACCCTTATTTCACTCTTTGATAGACCCCTGTAGAAAACGTTCCAATAGAAATAACTCAAGTTTAACATCTCCAAAATACCAAATCAAAATGGACCATTTGAACATAGACAAAAAATTATTTAGAAAATTAACTACGTCAAACTATGGACTATGAAACCATAAATGAATATAATCAATTAACACTTAAAAATTAGTTCAATAATTAAAAGATTACCACATCATATATATATATATATATATTGTCTAAGGACCATCAATCTCACGAATCACGATGTAAGATAGTCCCTCAGTTTTTTAATATAAGTCGTTTTAGAGAAATTTTTATGTTCCAAATTATATTACGTTTTAGGTTTTCTATGTAAAATTTATTAACACTTAATGTTATATGACCAATGATAATATACCTTCTATTTTATTATTGATTGATTTGTGGTTAGATAAATAATTAATGATGTTTTTGTTTAGAAAATATAAAAATTAATGATTTCTTAATGTATGTGCACAATTTTAAAACGACTTATATTAAAAAAAGATGGGAGTATCTGATAATAACCATGATAGATAGATATTTATTTGAGTAGACAACGTTCGACCTGGACCTGATTAAGTTTTATTCATCCAAATAGTCACTGATTACGTAGATATAGATGCACAATCGATTGGATGCCAAAAATAAAGATGCACAATCGATGTTTCTTAACATAGAAAGACTAGTTTGCACTTGGCAGCTTCCAAATTCATAGTTTATTTTGGAGGTTGACATGCAATTTACTAAATAACTATGTTATTCAACTATCAAAAGATTATAGGCAACATAGCTTTATTTTTCTCTTATCCACTTTTCGTGTTGCTTTTTAAGTATAGTATAAATGTCACTAAATAAACCTAGGAATTAAAATCTTACAGTGGTTACAAAATTAAAAGAAACCAAAACACTTTAAACTTCTCAGCTACGATGTTGCTTTCTAATCTGTACAAACTTGCGTGCACTACATTGTGATTATTATACCTATTAGTGATTAGATTTCCGGACTTTTAATCAAAATCGAGGAGAAGAAACAAAACATTTTTAGTGGAGATATTGATAGGTGGATGGAGACGAAAGAAGAAGAAAATGTATACTACTCCTTGACACCATTCATTTGTTAGATAATCTCATTCACTCCCAAGTCCTAACATCACAACTTATCCTCGTAGTCATATAGCCCTACATTGACTCCGATCCAAACGACGACCATTGACTTTTCAGACCCCTTGCTAAAATGAGGACAACTTATTTCACTTTTGCATTTGTGACCAAACAGCTTATATGGACAGCATTTATCAACGAGTACTATATTCTTTACATTCATTGTCATGGTGCCCTAAGTTTTTGTTCGTTGGAAAGTCTGCCTATTGTTATCTTTAGTGACTTGTTGAAAGAAGAGGCAGCGAGATAGAGATAGATAGACTATGTTCTTACTTACATGCACATGTCACCCATATTACGTGGTTAAGATATCACACATGCGCCTAGTTTCTAGTAGCTGGTGAGTTCTTTTTGAAGTAAATATGATGAAAGATGGAATGTCCTATAATACCCCCCCCCTCTCCTCCCCAAAAAAACAGATTTATAATTTTGTTACAGATCCAAAATATACAGATCAGAGATTAATAATCAACTCAATCAATTTTTTTAGTAAGAAATAATTTAAAATAAATCTTTGGTGAAGATGGTTAACATGCATATGTATACGAATATTCGAGAGATTATACAACTAGATGTGTATATGGAACATTCTTTTGTCCCCGAGCTTCTCGCTCTGATCTCTCTCTCCCGAGCTTCTCCTTCCTCTTTGCATTGCCTCGCAGCAACTTCTCTCTCTAAACGCGCTTCCTCTTCCAGCCAGTTTCTGCCTCTTCTTTGCCTTATAAACAGAATATACAGAAATTTAGAAACTAAGGGTAATAGTAACTCGATTCTTTTGACTCCTAAAAGAGAGAAAGCGCATACTTGATCGGCTTCAAGGGCTACTCCATAAGCTGCGTCTTGTTCCTCTCTCAGACGCATATACTTTTATCTCTGCTTCAATCCTAGAAACAGGTGTACTATCTTATAGCACTTTATGGAGTGCGACAAGTGAGCGGAGTCGGAAGCAGCAATCGCCACCCCCCCTGAAGACGAAGCGTATTCTCTGGCCTCAGGAGACGTGATACAGAAGAAACCAAAGTCTAAATAATTTTCCCTCGCTTTTTCTTGCATCCGTTCAAAAAGGCTTGATTTGCATAATAAATGTCCTAGTTAGCGAAAGAGATCGTTTGATTTTCCAAAGGGCCGGCCCAATATGGATTTGGGCGGTTACCAAGAGATATGATATGCAAATCAACAACCCATCAGTAAGTTTGATGATTTATGTTGTAACTAATCTTTGATTGATTACTAGTTGACCAAAATAATTTGTCCAGATATATAAGTTCAAAGTTGAAATTTGACCAGTTGTCGACGGGCATGAGAATGACTATAAGCATTTGGTTGTTCTTGATTTGCCATCTTTGTGTTTCTAAATACATCTGTTTTATTTATTTTATTTACGTTTTGGCTATGCTTTGAAGCTTATACAAGTAATATTTTTGTATTATACGTGGTCATAACTAGAACGTAACCTGTCTAAAATAGAAAAAGTAGAATGGGTTCGGTCAGAGTTCGAGAAGGTTTCTTTTTGCGTTTCTTTCTGATTTTTCATGTCTGTCTATCATGTAACCATCAACCATTTTATTATATTTAATTGCTATTTTAATTTTTCAGTATCGTATTGATTTAGATGGTAACGCTTGGAAAATAAAACGTTTTATATCCTTTTTCACACCAAACCAGAAAAAGTTGATTACTTTAGTGTAAGTCTTAGAAATTTAAAATCATGTTCGACCAGACAAAAATTCATAGTTACCAAAAATTTCCCTTACCTATTATCATTCCATGAAGTGGAATCTATAATTCTCTTTTATTGTAGATTCTTCTACCTAATGTAATGTATTGTCATGGGTCATCTATCATCTTATAAATTATAATACTCCACTTGCCTAACAACTTGATTTCTATTTTCGAAATAATGTATATGTAGACATACAAATCTACAGTTGTTATAAACTTTCAATTAGTTAACAATAGCATAAATATAACTCTCACAAAGAAAAAAAACATGACAAACAGTCAAACTGTGCTTAACCTTCAAAATGTGCCTAAGAGTACGACATAAATACAATTAGTTAAAATTTATAACTAAACTTGACATCTACTTAATTAACTTGACATCTCCAATAGTCAAACCCTCTTTCACTAGTTCTCAAGTAATGCTAATAATATAGAGAAATTGGCCAAATATGTTAGATGCATTAATGAATTTCAAAACAATACAACTTGTGGAGAAGATCTTGTTACGATTAAAAGTTACGGAATTAAGGCCAAAACTAAAATGTTTAAGAAAGATATTCAACTAGTTTTACGGATGAGGGTTTATGATTCGAAGTTATTGAGCTACAATTCGCGAGAAAGCTTAACTTGCTATCTATTAAAAAAATAGATACATGTTCCATTCTCCACTAGAACTTATCCGTAAGATCACATCCATACTTCAACACAGGACACACCGAATTTAGTGTAGAAGTGTGTTCTTAAGGTCGAGTCATTGTCACTTTTAGACAAAATTATATAATGTTGGTCGGATTCTTTTCCTCTTTCTTTAGTACCTTACCACACCACCTAAGTTCTTTAACCTTGATGTCTGTGTTGATCAACGCCATAATTACATTTAATCCTTTAAAACTTTAATCTAATACAATTTTATCAACAAATTTTAAAATAGTTTTATGTGCTTTCAGTGTAACCAATTATAAATATTAAACAAATTAATTAAAAAAAAACAAAGAACAACAAGGGTCAAGATCTAGATTGATGAAGTTGAAACCATGGTGGGATGTATAATTTCAAACACACAGATTTCAAGGAGAATGTTTTGGTGGATCCCACCTTCTTTAATCCTTAGGCTTGTGACTTGTCTTTCACAATATTCTTCTTCCCTCTCTTCATTTTCAATTTGTTTTCTTTTCTATTTAAAAATGCCTCCTGTCTAAGTAGTCGTCTAACACATACTTAATCTTCGTTTCAAATTGTTTTCCTAACCAAAGCAATTCAGAACAAGTCCATGACATCAACATCAAAACGCATCAGGTTAATTTGGTAGCTTACCTAGTTATCGTAAACAAACCCAATCAATTGTTTTGTGGTCAGGAACGAATCACTAGCTAAACTTAGATGGAAACTAAATGAAATATGGTTTTTTTTTTTCAGCAAATGGAATATGGTTTATACTAGTTAATTGGGATGGTAGGGCTTTAACCAGTCTTTGGCAGTAAATAAGTGTGGATCATGTGAAAGTCTTCAGAGTTTACCTGTCGCTTTTAATTTAATATATATATATATATATATATATACCGGTTCTGTTACTTAATAATTTAATATCATCCATGCGTTTCGTGACCAAAACAAACAAAACATACTATGCTGCTGCTGCAGATAATTAGTTACACAATACACACTATAAACACAAAAACATTTCGCACACATTTGTTTATAACGTCTGAATTTATTAGTAGACAAAGACTTGACAACGTAGAATCAACTAGAGAAGGAACATCAGAAGACCAACCAATGTATCATTTATAAATTGTGTTAGCGAGCCATAATGAAACTAAAAACAAATTAAAGTCATTCAATATATGCATGCGCTTCCAATAACATCCTTAAATCCAAATTAACCCAAAATTAACAAAAAGGAAGAAAAAACCACCAATACGAATGTTCAAAGTGAAATTAAGATATTAATTAATTAAATAAATAGCATTAATGATACTAGCTTCATCATCAAACTAAGAAAAATTAACACCAAGATCCACCACCACTCAACATCCCAGTCCAATACCCACCAGAAGTAGCAGCTGCATCACCACCACTTGCTCGCTTCTGATGATCATTAATGTCGACATTACTTGTTGCTGATGAAGAAGAAACTGGCAATTTCAAATCCTCAAAAGGAAACAAGGGCCTTCCATTCACATCATCACCACCCTCTCCTCCTTGAAATCCTCCGGGGAAATCATTATTACGATGATGATCCAATGAAAACCCTAGCAGTGTGGTGTTTGAGTTACAAGGCTTGTAATGATCTTGCATCGAAAACCCTCCTGATGTTGGATCTTGATTATGAACTGGAAAACCCATGAATGAAGAATTCCCATTATTACTATTGTTGTTTCTTATGAAATCCAGAGGGGAAGTTGCCATATCTGACGTCGCAGAACATGAAGAACTAAGCAATAGACTGTTGGTGCTCTTGTTGTTGTTCCCAATGTTGTGGATAAGGTCAGTGAAGTTGGTCCTGATCAACCCATGTGGTGGAAAACCTAAATTGAGATCTTGTTGAGTGGTCTCAAGGAATTTAGGGTTTTGACCGGTCAACCCTTGTTGAGACATGCTCATGAGGTGGTGGTGATGTTGATCAGAGCGATGCTTCTTTGTAGCTGGTTGTGTAGAAACCGAGTGATTGTTACCAATATCAGATGAAGAAATTGAAGAAGAGTGAGATCTCTTGTTCTTTCTTGAGCCACCACCAACAGGGATATTCCTAAGCGAACCGCCTTCAGTCCAATACCGTCTACAACCTTTGCAGAAGAATCTTGGCTGCGTCAAGCTATAATTGTTATAGTAACAAAACTTTGTATTGGTTGAGTTACATCTTGGACAGTTTATAGCTTGGTCCTTTTCTGGCCTTGCCTTCCTTTCCACTCCACCCGCCGCCCCATCGGGTGTTGGCTGCTGCGGCTGGGACGGTTGCGGCTTTGGGCATGTGTTTGTTACTATTTCTTCCAAGGGCTTCACTACAATCTCCTGATCATCAAAATCACAAAAAAAAAATCAACTCTTCCAACCACTAGCACAGAAGCATATTATATATGTAAAGGCATAATTAACATATGTGTTTCATTATGAACGAATAAATAGTTTTTCATCAAGATATAAATGATTGGGAAATTTGAGAAAGGCTTTAACCAAAAACATGAAAAGAAAAAAGCAAACTGACAAAGGGTAAAGTGAAAAAAAACGTATATTTAATATGTAGAAAAGAAAAGAGAAACATAAAAAGAAGATCCAAAACCTTTAAACTCTAAGTTAATGTCAGGTACTGAGCCTAATATGAATCAAATGATCCAATCTATAATACCAGAGTTATAAGGGTATGGTTATATATACATATATAATATGTATATGTTTGTGTATACCTGTGGCCACTGAGCCGTATCCATTGATGAACTTCCTCAGATAAGCAGAAACAAACCTGGTATTTTCTTTTCTTAGTTTAATTCTAGCAAGATTTCAAAGAAGAAAAAAGGTTATTTTCGTTGGATGAAGAGAAAGGAAATTTTGATGGCTGAGAAATCTTTTTTGAATGAGGAACTTCTTTGTGTGCTTGTCGGATCACATCTGCTTTATGGTAGAGGAGAGAGAGAAATTGTACAATATAAGATTAGTAAAACATTCTGAGTGGGAATCTTTGTCCTACCGAAAATAATCAAATGAGCTAATACGCCATATATAATACATTGCATGCATGTATGAGCTTTTATATATATATATATATTTATATTTATTTATTTATTTATTTATTTATTTTTATTTATTTTTTTTATCAAAAACTTATATATAGAGAACTTTTACACTAAAACTTAATGAAATGATTATGTGACAAAAAAAAATATAAAAATGGAAGAATTAAAACTAGGTGGAAGTCCGTACGGTTAAATATTTTTTAATTGATCAAGAGATATCTCAGATTTATAAAAAAGAGTTCATATTAATTTTAAGAAGAGGTACAGATTACGGATATATCTTTTTGGTATGCAAATGAACTGAAAACATGGTTTTATGTCCATGTAGATGTTTAGGTAATGCCACTTAGTTTCGCGTGATAAAATTTGAACGTATAGGCAGGTGTATAAATCCATATCTTGTTGTATTGGTCCAAAACTTGACCACAAAATCATGGACATACGATTAAATATTTAACCTATACATTTTTCTTTTTATTTATTACAATTAATTTAATAATTATAATAAGTTAGACTTAAATTAATTTAATAATTTAAAAAATTTCTTAGTGTGGTGCAGGAAAAACACCTGGTTTGCATTATTTGGATAATAATACTTGAATATATGGACAGATAGATGATATGGTGCATTTTAATGCATCACGAAGAAATGATTGAAGATGCCTTTTACTGAATAAATCAGTACTTATCGACATTTTCTAAAATAAAATACTTATCGACATTTTGTAACAAATTCATACTAAACTCATCGCAATTCCGTCACTAGACGCGATAACTTACATAATTCATCGTTAAAGTTAGACATTTTCTAATATTCAATATTTTATTTATGTTAATAAAAAAACTAATCATCAACGTTTTATAAATTATTTAAAGTATATATATTCAAAAAGTTCTATATTCAGCTTTGTAGAACCTAAATTCTGCACAAACTATTTGATAGTTATTAGGATTGATCTAGGGAAAACAAATGATGTATGCAACGATATCTTTAGAACACAACGATGTTTAAATAGTTTCCGGTAGGCAAAAATAAATTTTATTGATAACTGGGGTCGAATACAATGAATTGAACTAGATCGAGTGATACAAAGGAGATCGATAAAGGAAGAATCTAAAAGTAGGAAGACAATAAGATCGATGTGAATGTGTAGCTCTCTCTAAGGTTTTCAATGTGTCATCTTCCATGTTTCTTCTCCTTCCTTCATAGCAAGTCGACCCCGAGATCCATGTGGCAATTCTGCGATCTCAGCTTCTTGTTACATGATCTCTGCGACCTCCGCGACTCTTGCTTCGAGCTCGACTCTCGTTGTGGGCCTCGGCCTATCTCGACTCATGTCTTGGATCGTGGCCCATTTCGGTATTGACCAAAATTGGGTCCAACATTTGTCCCCCAGCCTTTTTTTGGTTTATTGGGAAAACGAAAAGGCGAGAAATAACCGTTACTTGGTGGTGTCGTGATTTTCGGGAAATGGGATGCCACGCGCGTCGTCTTGATTTGACTTGTCGGCCATTTAAGGATCGTGTGGTTGAGATCAAAAGTTCGTGGCCGGTTAGATCTTAGTGTTCTCGGGAACCGTTTTCCTTTGTTATATATATATATTATCTATTACTGAGTGAGTCGTCTCCTTCGTCACTTCGATCCTTCTTCTTTCTTCGCTGTTTTCTTCTTGGTTTTTCATCTCCCGTTCGTGATACTTCTTCTCAGTTCTGAGCCATGGCTGTTGAAAAGTTTGGTCCTCATCTCAATATGATTCTTAAAGGGAAACATATCGATGCCATTTACGAACTTTGGGGAGTCGATTACATTGTAGAAATCGAACTCCCAGAGAGCGGCGAGACTCCGGAAAACGTGAGGCCGGGGTATTGTGGAGCTTACGTGTCTCACTTCGAGGATGGCGGCTTATCGTTCCCTCTTCCTCATTTCCTTCTCGAGGTGTTGGCTGAGATCAAGAGGGCGTTTACCCAGATGGCGCCTAAATTCTTCTGCTACTTCTTAGGTTGCTGGGTTCGAGCTCAGGAAGAAGGTCTCGAATTCGGTCTCAGAGAGTTAAGGCAATTATTTGCCATAAAGCGAAACAACGGCTCCCTGGTACGATGATTCTTCCTCCTCGAGGTGGTCGTGGTATTATCGAGGGAATTCTTAATAGGGATGATCAATGGAGGGAGAAGATTTTCGTTTTCAAGATAAATTCGGCGTCGGTTGGAGACTTTGATTTCGAGAGGATTCCTCGAGAATGGTCCGACGACATCGGTAAGTCTCATTTCGTCTCAGCAAACGATGTCTGTTATATATACATATTTTTTTTTTTTTGCGAAAGAGAATTTATTGTATATATTTTTTTATATAGAGCCTTTTAGATCTGCGCCTATGTCTCCCGAGCTTCGCGGGTTAATGGAGACTTTACATCGAGGAAGCACTCGCTGGCTCTGTAACGCCCCCGAACCGTTCTAGGCATAGGTCGAACCACCGGCCAACAATCAAACAAGAACATGACCGACGGCCGACCGTCTACCAAGGATCGGGAGTGCTACATGACGGGTTAACGGCCGATCCGGCCAAGGTCACGAAAAGTGCAATTCGTAACTAGGCCAGGCCGCCCACTAACACGTCCCGTCAGACCAAAGCCTAAGGCTTCTCAACCCGTACTCCAATCTGACGTTGTGTTAGCTCGGACAAGCTAATATCAGAACAACAAGGCAGTTTCACAAAACATTCACTTTATTTATCTTATATAATATCTGGTTTATAATACACAAAATATTATACAAGTGGTGGCATGCCAAGAAAGCGAAAGTACATACTTATAGTCTGAAAGCGTCTTAAGCAAAAATTTGCAAATCTACACCAGCCAGCCTAGCCTCCCGCGCTTTCTACAAGCTCACTACTGGTCACCTGAAAACAACAACGAGTGAGGAGTGAGTAATCTAGCATTACTCAGCGAGTTACAATCCCCCACTAACAAATACAACCCCTCGCTATCCCACCCCAAACAATCTAAAGCGAGAGGTTCACCTAACAACAAAATTTAATAACAATAAGCAATATCAGAAATACGCAGCGGTAAAAGATAGCAAGATAACTAGCATTATGCTAATTACTAGCTCATCACCAAACTCAAACTCGATTTAAACCAGGGTTTAACAACCCAAAACACGATATAATATATATATCAAACTCGGGCCCTGGTGACGTTATGTTCCTCCTTCACTATCGGCAATATCCTATCTTCCTACCACGAAGGCCAAAAGAAGGAACTTTCAACCGACCGCGGCCCACAGTCCTTCGGGTCACCGCGCGACAGCCCACAGTCCTTCGGGTCACTGCCACATTACACCGTCGTGTAATCACTCAGCCATAGGCCATGACCCCGTCTATCTGAGTCTTCCCGATCCAGCGAATAAGGGGTTTCCTTGAACCCGCCGGGTACGAGGTCTGAAGGAACACTAACTCACCCCAATATGCCTAGCATTGTGGGTTACACAAATGCTGTCGGCCAATATACGATTAATACTAAACCCGGTAAAAATAACACAAGGTTTCAAGTAATAATCACAACACAATCAACCACATTCCAGAATCTAGCATAAAGACTAATTCCAGAATACCTAACTATCCACAACTTAGCGATATCATCTAAGCATTCTGCATTCGCTAACTAACCAATCAACCTAACCATTAGCATGCTACTACGGTTCTTAAACAATAACAAGCATGCCATCAACTCAATCAACATAACCTCAATTATTCAAACCGTTACTCAGTTAGACCCGGCCTCCTGCCATGATCCAACTTCCAAGTAACGGGACCCTGCATGAAAACAACTCAGCAATCAATCGATTATAACTCACAGTTTTTGGTTGACCGTGGCCTTGACCCCAAACCCGACTTCTGCGATCCGAACCCTTTCCCGACCTTCACAAGTAGACCCTCTTCTTGACTGAACTCCACTTGAACTGGTCTCCACTAGAACTGATCTCTCTTCACTTGAAAAGAGCCTTCTCCAAGTGCTGACTCAAAATCGGCAGAGTAACTGTTCTCGAAAACTGCCTAAATCACTCGAAAACTATCGAAAACTATCGAAACTCGATCTTTCTTTCTTTGCTTTCTCTTTATGTTTTGAAGTAGGTTTGATGTGTTCTGGATGGTTTGAAATGAGAGGGGGTCGTGGCCTATTTATAGGAATCAGCAACCAATCAGGAACAAGCCGTGTGGCAGCCCGTGTGTCGCTTCGCATGGCTCCGGACGCATGCGCGGCGGCACCTCGTGCTCCACATGTCCTTCAGCATGGCCTGCTCACATGCAAGCTGACACCACGCCCTCTACCTGTCTGAATGCATGGCCTGCTCCCATGCAAGCTGACACCACGTCCTCCACATGTCTGGCCGCATGGCCCGGTCGCATGCATCGCGACACCTCGTGCTTGGCCGTTCCACCTCGTGCTCCACATGGCTGGCTGCATGCCTCAGTCTCATGCAGGATGACACACCCCACGTCCAGATGGCCTGCTGCATGACTGAAGTGCATGCAGGTCGACACCCCATCTCACACATGGCTGGCCGCATGCTTCGGTCGCATGCATCGCGACACCTCGTGCTTGGCCGTTCCACCTCGTGCTCCACATGGCTACTTGCATGTACAGGTTGCATGTACTGCTACACCTCCTGCTTCCCTTGACACACACACTGACAGGAGCTTGCCACCACGTCCTGAACACACACACATCTAGCCACCTCGAGCTTCTCGGTCAATTGTCCGATATCGGCCTTCCAGTGAATTTTTCGTCCCGCGATCACTCCCAATATTTTTCGACGCCCGTTCTGATGATCTGATTATTTTTAATAAGCTCCAAATGAATCCTGACTTGATGGAAAATATTTCCCGAGTTTCCGGCTTCTTCGAAAAATTCCATAATACCGAAATTAGGGTTTTTCGCCCAATTTCCGGTCTTCCTGTTGTGCTTCCAAAAGTGTCATGCTTCAAACGTCCTTTGAGTAAATATACCACATTGGCTAACCATTGTCTAGTGGGATACTTGACTCATGGTTCAGACAAAAACAATCTGATCGTCCACGACTCGATCACCCAAAGGATACTCGACCATTTTTTTTTTTTTTTTTTTTTTAATGGGTTTCTACATTCTCCCCCCCTTAACAGAATTCGTCCTCGAATTCTAAGGTTCTGAGGGGCCTCCTTCTTCCATCACAGCATCCTCTCGGAAGAACTCAGGGTGATCGGTTTTAAATCGCTCTTCATCTTCCCAAGTAACATGAATCCTGTTTTGTCTTCCCCAGAAAACTTGTACTTGAGCAATCTCACGATTCTTCAGCTTCCGAATACGCCGTTCTCCTAATCTGATTGGTCCTTCCGGATACGTAAGGTTTGTCCTCAACTCCTCTAGTCTCTCGGGTTCAACAGTACTTGGATCCCGTATATGTTTCCGAAGCATGGAAACATGAAATACAGGATGTAGACGCATATCCTCTGGCAGATCCAAACGGTAAGCTACCTCACCAACTTTCTCGATGATCTTGTACGGACCAATGAACCTGACCGCAAGTTTCCCGACCTTGCCAAATCTGTCCTTCCCTTTCTGTGCAGTAACTTTCAAATAGACCCAATCTCCTATCTCAAAAGTTACCTCTCTTCTTGACTGGTCTGCGTACTTCTTCTGACGGTCCTGAGCCTTCTTCATGTTGGCCTGAATCGTCTCTAGTTTAATCATGGTCTCCTGAACGATAGGTGACCCAAACATTCTTCTTTCGCCCACTTCCGTCCAGCACATAGGCGTTTTGCATGGCCTTCCGTATAACGCTTCATAAGGTGACATCCCTATGCTTGAATGATGACTGTTGTTATATGAGAACTCGACCAATGGTAAATGCTTCTCCCAAGTTCCTGCCCAATCGAGAATACACATCCGAAGCATGTCCTCGATGGTCCGAATGGTTCTCTCCGTTTGGCCATCTGTTTCTGGATGGAACGCCGTACTTCTGAATAGTTTAGTTCCCAAGGCTTCTTGCAGTGCTTCCCAAAATGATGCCGTGAACCTTGGATCGCGATCTGAGACGATGTCTGAGGGTACTCCATGTAACTTCACGATTTGGTCGATGTACAGCTCGGCCAACACTTCCAAATTATCAGTGTCCCGCATAGGCAACAAGTGTGTAACCTTGGTTAACCTATCCACAATCACCCATATCGAGTTGTTCGATCTACCTGGAGAAGTGGGTAATCCGGTAATGAAATCCATGGAAATCGAGTCCCATTTCCATTGAGGTATCGGAAGACTTTGTAACAATCCTCCTGGTACTTGATGCTCGACCTTGACTTGTTGACAAGTTGCACACTGAGCAACCCATTGCGCTACTGACCTCTTCATGCCCGGCCAATGATAGTATCTTCTTATGTCTCGGTACATCTTTGAACTTCCAGGATGGATACTAAGTAAAGAATGGTGTGCAATCCTTAGTATCTCATCTCTCAGCCCTTGTCCTTTAGGAACCGTGATCCTCCCATTAATTAGCAAGGTTCCATCCTCCGCCAAGTAGTATCCAGCATTATTTGGCCCGGCTTGTCCTTTGAGTTCTTCAGCAATCTTCAGTAGCTTCTCATCCTTAATTTGTTCTTCTCGAATTCTCTGAATCAAGCTGGCCTGATTCACCGCTTGAAGTCCCAATGGCTCGCTCGCTTGCCCTTCCAAAACGACCAACTTCACTTGTTTCAACTCTTGGTTCAATAGCTCCACTTCTTTCTGCAAATCTGCGTCCAACTTTCTTCGACTTAAGGCGTCCGCAACAACATTCGCTTTACCAGGATGGTAGCGAATCCTTATATCGTAGTCTGCCACAAACTCCATCCACCTACGCTGGCGCAGGTTGAGATCTGGCTGAGTGAAGAGGTATTTAAGACTTTGATGGTCCGTGTATACCTCTACTTCTTCTCCATACAAGTAAGATCTCCAAATTCGCAAAGCGAACACTACAGCCGCTAACTCCAAGTCATGTGTACTGTAGTTATCCTCATGCTTCCGTAGTTGTCGTGAGGCATACGCGATGACTCGCCCATCTTGCATAAGAACACAACCTAACCCAACTCGTGAAGCATCCGTGTAAACCGTGTAAGGTTTACCTTGCTCGGGCAAAGCTAACACAGGTGCGGTCGTGAGAGCTTCCTTCAACTTCTTGAAAGCCTTCTCGGTTTCTTCCACCCATAAGAAAGGAACTCCTTTACCGGTAAGTTTAGTTAAAGGCTTTGCAATGGAGGAAAAGTCCTTAACAAACTTCCGATAATAGCCCGCAAGTCCGAGAAAACTCCTTACTTCCGTCACAGTGGTAGGTCGAGGCCATTCCCGTATGGCTTGGACCTTTTCTGGATCAGCAGCAACGCCCTCTCCTGATACTATGTGACCCAGAAATCCTATCTCTCTCTTCCAAAACGAGCACTTGCTGAACTTGGCAAATAGCTTCTGATTCCGTAACCTTTCCATAACCAGTCTCAGATGCTCTTTGTGCTCCTCCTTACTTCTCGAGTACACCAGGATGTCATCAATGAAAATGATCACGAACTTGTCGAGATAGTCGTGAAACACTTCATTCATCAAACGCATGAAAGCCGCAGGTGCGTTCGTGAGACCAAAGGGCATAACTACAAACTCGTACTGCCCATACCTCGTCCGAAACGCCGTCTTCATAATGTCTGACTTGGCAATAGGAATTTGGTGATACCCTGATGCCAAATCAATCTTCGAAAACCAACTAGCTCCCTTTAGTTGGTCTAACAACTCGTCTATCCTCGGAAGAGGATACTTATCTTTTATCGTGATGTTGTTGATACCACGATAATCGATACACAACCTCATGCTTCCGTCCTTTTTCTTCACAAATAGCACAGGAGCTCCCCAAGGTGAAGAGCTCGACCGAATGAATCCCTTTTCCAATAGATCTTCCAATTGCTTCTTTAGTTCAGCCAACTCCGCAGGTGCCATCCGATATGGTGCCTTAGCTATAGGTTTTGCTTCAGGCTCCAAATTGATCGTAAAGGGATTACTCCGAGGTGGAGGTAATTCCTTTAGTGGTGCAAAGATATCCTCGAACTCTTGGACCACTTCTATGTCTTCGACCTTAACTTCATCATTAGTGGCTCCTCCACTAACCGATAAGGTCACCAAATATACTTCCCCATCTTGAAACAAATCTTGTACTCTCATTGCTGCTACCAAAGACACGGTCATACTAGGACTGATTCCATAGTACACCATCTCTGGTCGTTTGCCTCTGCCAAACAACAACCTTCCCTTTCCACAGTCGATCTGAACTCTGTAGCCCGATAACCAATCCATTCCAAGGATTACTTCGTACCCTTTCAAAGGCACGACTAACAAATCTGCCACAAACTCTTTGCCTTGAATGACCAATGGAACATTCTTGATACACTGATCTGCTTGAAGGGTTCGGTCTGCGGGGGTCAAGACGGCCACGTTTATCCTGTCAACCACAAAACAATCCCAAAACCGGGCAGCTACTTCAGGGGTCACAAAACTATGTGTTGCCCCCGAGTCGAACAATACATGTGTGGGTTTACCAGCAACATGTATGGTTCCTGCCACAGTAACCCAATCAACAATATCTCAATCACAAAAACTAATCAAAATTCGCACAACCATCAATCATCAATCCAAAATTTCTAAACGCGCAACCTAGCGATCAAGCAATCTATACTTAACCAGCATACTAACTAGGTTTCAACAACTAAATTCCATTCAATAAACAGAGGAGGTTAAGCACCCAATACCTGTGATGGGACCGCTTGACGGTCCTGCATTGTCTGGGTTTTCTACCCCTAAGGCATAAACTCTACCTCCTAGGTTTTGTTTCTTTGGTGCTGGCTCAATAGCTGGACGGCTAGGAGGAGCTCGGATCGCGAGAGGGGTCGCAGGGATTGGCTTGTTTGGACATGACGATGCATAATGGCCCTTCCTTCCACAGAAGAAACAAGTAACATCTTCCATCCTCAGCGATGAATAACCCTGCTGGTTACTCCATGGGTTATTCCGCTGATTTTTGGGACAAAACCTCGAAATATGTCCCGGCTGATCACATGTGTAACATACCCCAGTGTTACCACGATTGTTGGCTTGGCCTCCAAGTCCTCGCCCTTTTCCTTTGTAAGATCTTGGACCCTTGTTGAAATTTGGCCTTTCTCCTTGGCTAAACTTGGTGTGTCCACCAGAATGTGGTAAGGTCTTCCTTTCAGCCTCCAATACAGTCTCAACATTAACAGCCTTTTCTACCAGATCCGATAAGCTGCTAAAGTTGCTTCCAGCTAAACGACTTCCAAGCTCCGGCTTCAATCCGTACATAAAGTTACGGATCATAGTTGCTTCATCTTCACGCCCATCAAAAACATGTCGCCTCAACCTTGTGAACTCAGATTCGTAACTCCTCACTGGCCTATCTCCTTGAACAAGGTTCATGAATTGGCGCTCCAACCGATGCTTTGCTTCTGGAGGAAAATATTTCCTCTCAAACTCTCCCTTGAACGATTCCCATGATGTGATGGTGTGTCCACGCTGCCTGTCTATACTGTCCCACCATCCTGTTGCGTCGCCTTCCAAATAGTACACCGCGATCTTCTTCTGATACTCCTCCGGACACTCCATAGCCTCAAAGTTCTTCTCCATCATAGTAATCCACTTGCCGGCTTCAATAGGATCGGATCCTCCTTTGAACTTGTAGGATCCAATGTTCTTCATGGTAGATAATAGCTTGGAAACTTCAGGGGGTTGAGTACGCCTGCCTTGGTTACCAAGTGCCTCGGTCATCACGTCATGTAAAAGCTTCAAGGTGTTTTCCGCTCCTTGATCTTGTGGTCCTTCAGTGGCACGGTTCTGATCTGGCCTTGGGTGTGATTGAACGGATTGATCATGTTGATGTCTCCGGTCCCAATTACGACTTGGGCCAATACTCGCCAAACTGTCTTCCCTCACTCTAGTCCTGTTACCGTACACAGGAAAAGATCTTGTTCTCTGCAGAGGGGTCCTATCGTGTCCAAACATCTCACTGATGCCATTTCCATCCTCCTGATCTGATCTGTAACCCAATCCTCCGCCTGTCCAATCCATACCCTCTCCCCATATCCGACCTCGTCCATCATCACCTGTCCCGCGATTAGCCATCTGCACACAGTCAAAAGGGTAAGTCATATTCCTACTACGGGAAGCGGCTGGTTTCCTAATCATCTTTTTGCGACTCATTTGACTCGATAAAATCATTAAAAAGCACTTGTGTCACGCATGGACGAAACCATGCTCTGATACCACCTCTGTAACGCCCCCGAACCGTTCTAGGCATAGGTCAAACCACCGGCCAACAATCAAACAAGAACATGACCGACGGCCGACCGTCTACCAAGGATCGGGAGTGCTACATGACGGGTTAACGGCCGATCCGGCCAAGGTCACGAAAAGTGCAATTCGTAACTAGGCCAGGCCGCCCACTAACACGTCCCGTCAGACCAAAGCCTAAGGCTTCTCAACCCGTACTCCAATCTGACGTTGTGTTAGCTCGGACAAGCTAATATCAGAACAACAAGGCAGTTTCACAAAACATTCGCTTTATTTATCTTATATAATATCTGGTTTATAATACACAAAATATTATACAAGTGGTGGCATGCCAAGAAAGCGAAAGTACATACTTATAGTCTGAAAGCGTCTTAAGCAAAAAGATGCAAATCTACACCAGCCAGCCTAGCCTCCCGCGCTTTCTACAAGCTCACTACTGGTCACCTGAAAACAACAACGAGTGAGGAGTGAGTAATCTAGCATTACTCAGCGAGTTACAATCCCCCACTAACAAATACAACCCCTCGCTATCCCACCCCAAACAATCTAAAGCGAGAGGTTCACCTAACAACAAAATTTAATAACAATAAGCAATATCAGAAATACGCAGCGGTAAAAGATAGCAAGATAACTAGCATTATGCTAATTACTAGCTCATCACCAAACTCAAACTCGATTTAAACCAGGGTTTAACAACCCAAAACACGATATAATATATATATCAAACTCGGGCCCTGGTGACGTTATGTTCCTCCTTCACTATCGGCAATATCCTATCTTCCTACCACGAAGGCCAAAAGAAGGAACTTTCAACCGACCGCGGCCCACAGTCCTTCGGGTCACCGCGCGACAGCCCACAGTCCTTCGGGTCACTGCCACATTACACCGTCGTGTAATCACTCAGCCATAGGCCATGACCCCGTCTATCTGAGTCTTCCCGATCCAGCGAATAAGGGGTTTCCTTGAACCCGCCGGGTACGAGGTCTGAAGGAACACTAACTCACCCCAATATGCCTAGCATTGTGGGTTACACAAATGCTGTCGGCCAATATACGATTAATACTAAACCCGGTAAAAATAACACAAGGTTTCAAGTAATAATCACAACACAATCAACCACATTCCAGAATCTAGCATAAAGACTAATTCCAGAATACCTAACTATCCACAACTTAGCGATATCATCTAAGCATTCTGCATTCGCTAACTAACCAATCAACCTAACCATTAGCATGCTACTACGGTCTCTTAAACAATAACAAGCATGCCATCAACTCAATCAACATAACCTCAATTATTCAAACCGTTACTCAGTTAGACCCGGCCTCCTGCCATGATCCAACTTCCAAGTAACGGGACCCTGCATGAAAACAACTCAGCAATCAATCGATTATAACTCACAGTTTTTGGTTGACCGTGGCCTTGACCCCAAACCCGACTTCTGCGATCCGAACCCTTTCCCGACCTTCACAAGTAGACCCTCTTCTTGACTGAACTCCACTTGAACTGGTCTCCACTAGAACTGATCTCTCTTCACTTGAAAAGAGCCTTCTCCAAGTGCTGACTCAAAATCGGCAGAGTAACTGTTCTCGAAAACTGCCTAAATCACTCGAAAACTATCGAAAACTATCGAAACTCGATCTTTCTTTCTTTGCTTTCTCTTTATGTTTTGAAGTAGGTTTGATGTGTTCTGGATGGTTTGAAATGAGAGGGGGTCGTGGCCTATTTATAGGAATCAGCAACCAATCAGGAACAAGCCGTGTGGCAGCCCGTGTGTCGCTTCGCATGGCTCCGGACGCATGCGCGGCGGCACCTCGTGCTCCACATGTCCTTCAGCATGGCCTGCTCACATGCAAGCTGACACCACGCCCTCTACCTGTCTGAATGCATGGCCTGCTCCCATGCAAGCTGACACCACGTCCTCCACATGTCTGGCCGCATGGCCCGGTCGCATGCATCGCGACACCTCGTGCTTGGCCGTTCCACCTCGTGCTCCACATGGCTGGCTGCATGCCTCAGTCTCATGCAGGATGACACACCCCACGTCCAGATGGCCTGCTGCATGACTGAAGTGCATGCAGGTCGACACCCCATCTCACACATGGCTGGCCGCATGCTTCGGTCGCATGCATCGCGACACCTCGTGCTTGGCCGTTCCACCTCGTGCTCCACATGGCTACTTGCATGTACAGGTTGCATGTACTGCTACACCTCCTGCTTCCCTTGACACACACACTGACAGGAGCTTGCCACCACGTCCTGAACACACACACATCTAGCCACCTCGAGCTTCTCGGTCAATTGTCCGATATCGGCCTTCCAGTGAATTTTTCGTCCCGCGATCACTCCCAATATTTTTCGACGCCCGTTCTGATGATCAGATTATTTTTAATAAGCTCCAAATGAATCCTGACTTGATGGAAAATATTTCCCGAGTTTCCGGCTTCTTCGAAAAATTCCATAATACCGAAATTAGGGTTTTTCGCCCAATTTCCGGTCTTCCTGTTGTGCTTCCAAAAGTGTCATGCTTCAAACGTCCTTTGAGTAAATATACCACATTGGCTAACCATTGTCTAGTGGGATACTTGACTCATGGTTCAGACAAAAACAATCTGATCGTCCACGACTCGATCACCCAAAGGATACTCGACCATTTTTTTTTTTTTTTTTTTTTAATGGGTTTCTACAGGCTCTCTTTTACTCCATAACAAATTCGAGCCGCCTACGCTCTCCCATAGGGTGCGAATCGTGCTACTCTTGTCGTCTTGGTGGCTCCTGTTCGGCCCAAGAGAGGTCGGGGTACAAAAAGTAAGTAGTTATTATATTGCTCTGCTTTCGGGTACCGTTCGGGTCGCTTCGTTGATATGATCCTAAATTTTTGAGGCTTGCTTTGCTTTTTAGGAAAGAAGGATGAAGAGGTGTTGCTCGATCGTCCTGACGAGTCTTCTGAGGCCGGATCAGAGCGAACTCAGACAGTCCATCGAGGGCGAGTCCTTAGATTGAGGTTGCAGGCTCAGTCTCCTGGTCTTCCTGCTAGGCCAGTGTCGGTTGTTGTTCCGTCTGGTGAAGCTCGCAAGGCACCGGATACTTCGGCGAGTTTTGCTGGTGATCGAGCTCTTGATGACGAGATCGATTCATTATCTCGACGATCTCGACGTCGAGTTTTGGAGGAGATTAACTCTGTGACTTCGGGAATATCGAACCCGAGGCTTTCTCCGTCGTAGCGTGCTTCCGGCGAAGATACCTCGCAGGTTAACCCCGGTGTCCTTCCTTCGAGCGTGCCCGAATCTTTTTCGTTGTCGTTTACGTATGACAGCGAGGTCCCCATCCTTGAGAACTCCGAGTCACTTGCAACAATTTGGCGTAAGATCAGAGCAAAGGGGTGCAAGCTTCCTTCTTTGGAGCACCTGCGAGAGCGCGGCGCCTATGTTTGGATGGCAGTCGCAAATGCCAAGGTATGTTATCTTCGTTTGACTCTTTATGGAGTGGAATGCTTAGTTTTGACGCTATCGTTTTTGCTTAGGCTATGGAGGCGAGCAATGACTATGCCCCTTTAATGGAGGGGGGATTGGCAAATTTTCCTAGTAAAGAAGAGATCGCTGGTTATCTTCTCACGATCCAACAGCTTGGGGCGAGCTGGAAAGTGCTCGGGAAGTAGAGAGACAGCGCGAAGTGGATTTTGAGGAGTTGAGGAAGAAGATGGCGGCGGAAAAGATCATTGCTCAGAGCGACCTTAACTCGATGGAGGAGAAGTATAGGCGAGAGATCGAGGGTCGAGATAAGAAAGCTTGCAAAGATCTCCATCTAGCTCGTGTCTCTCTTGTGAAGGAGTACGAGGGGGTTTTGGCGGCAGTCAAGGGAAAGTTTGAGCAGAAGAATAAGGAAACGGCCGCAGAAATTCTTTTGCAAGAGGCGCGAGCTTGTATCGAAACTTTGACAAAGTACAGTGAGGGCGGCTTCGAGCTCGAGGCGGATTTGGAGCGCCTTAAAGACCTGGAGATATCGCTCGAGGTCGACTATGGTCTTGCTTCGGTGTCAGATCTTTCTCTTGGTCGTCTCGATCTCCCCGAGATCTCTGGAGATTCAGTCAATCAGGATTGATGCAAGGGTTGTTTTGATTTAGTTCGACGTTTGCTATGTTTTATATGTATGTTTTTTTTGTTGGAGAAACGTATATGTGTTTTCCAATGGATTTATGGGATAATACCTTTTTAATCGTATTTTCGATTAGTTTTAAGCTTTATTGGGCTTGTTGTTTTACCTTTTGAAAGGTGTAAAACAGAGACTGGTCAGGAATCTGTTTTATGGGCCTTTATATTGCCTGATAGCAAGTTTATTGATGGGCTATGCTTAGGAGTTGGATGTTCGGAATGATGAAAGCAATCCTAACGACTGTTTATTTGGTTGTTTAGGTTGCGCTCGGTGACGAGTTGCCTACGTACCCCTTTCAAGGGATTAAGCCTTATTGTAGTTCCGTTTTTGACTGAGCTGTGGGTATCGATGGCCCCCTAGCTCGAAGTTTTGATCGTTATGATCAAGGTTCGGGTTTGCGTTACTTGTAATATTTCTTTAAGTTGTAGGCGTTCCAAGGTATCATTTCTAGGACGCCAGTTTTGACCTTTTCTAGCTCGTAGACTCCGGTTCGTATTTCTTTAGTTACTTTGTATGGTCCTTCCCATTTTGTTCCGAGCTTTCCCGCTCCTGGTTCTTTCGTTCCGTCGAATACTTTCCGGAGAACTAGGTCGCCTACGGAGAAGGCGCGGTTTCTTACGTTTGAGTCATAATAGCGTGCCGAGGCTTGTTGGTAATTTTGTACGCGTATTGCTGCTTTTTCACGTCGTTCTTTGATCATATCCAGCTGATGAATTAACAATTCTTCATTGAGTTCGGCGTCATCTGGACAGATTCCTCATCGTTGACTCGGGACCTTAATTTCGGCTGCTCGATCCCGTAAGATAATGAAAACGGAGTTTCGTCAGTTGCGGTGTGGGAGGTTGTTCTGTAGGCCCATAAAACGCCATGTAGCTCTTCTCCCCACCTCTCTTTCTTGAGGTCGAGCCTTTTCTTCAGATTGTTCGTTATAGTCCTATTTGCGGCTTCGGCATGACCGTTGCATTTTGGGTACCGGGGGCTTGCAGCCTTAATCTTGATTTTCCACTTCACGCAGAATTCGTCGAACATTTTGGAAATGAATTGTGGTCCGTTGTCGGTTACTACTTCGTATGGCAGACCATGTCGACAAATGATGTTTTTCCAAATGAAACTGGTTACTGTAGTGGAAGTGACATTTGAGAATGCTTCGGCCTCGATCCACTTGGTGAAGTAGTCGGTAAATACTAGAAGAAATCGCAGTTGGGCTGGTCCGGAGGGTACTAGCGGACCTACCACATCCATGGACCATTTCATGAAAGGGTACATAGAGGATATGTGGACAGTTTTTGGGTCGGTTGGTGTATCATTGGGGCGTGCCTTTGGCATTTGTTGCATTTCAACGCGAATTGCTCACTGTCGTCAGCGATTGTTGGCCAGAAGTAGCCTAATTTCTTTATCCTAATTACTAAATATCGTCCCCCGGAATGGCTTACGCATGCTCCCCCGTGGGTTTGTTTTAGGATCGTGAACGCGTCCTTGGGGGATACGCCTAAGAGGTAGGGCTCGTCTAGGCTCCTTTTGTACAGTCTTTCCTCCATGATACAATAACGCGAGCTCCGGGCCTTTATTTTTCGAGCTTCCCATCTCTCGGCGGGGAGCTCTCCGTCCTTTATATATTTGAATATCGGGACTCTCCAATCTGGTCTGGCTTCCAGTTCTTTTTTGAAGGCTTCATGCGCCTCGTTGCTGGTATCATGGACAGCCTCCTCGGGGGTAGCTGAGGTGGTAGTTGTCCTTCTGGTCACGACGCGCGATGTGCTCGGGGTCGATTGACTGTCGAGCTCGATGTTGTTTTCGTTGTCGAGACCCTGGCTTTTTCTTCGTGCCATTCCTCGCGTGGATTGATCCCCAGAAGATCGATCTCCTTGCGTGGGAGATTTAAGCTTGGTTTATCTATCCATTCTACTGGTATTATTCTTTTTACTGCTGGATTGGAAGTTGAAGCCATTGCGGCTAGCGCATCGGTTGATGTATTGTCCCCCCTTGGGATTTTCGTTAGTTCGAACCTGTCGAACTGCTGGGCGATTTCTTGCAAAAGTGATAGGCATGCTTCCATTATTTCGTTTTTTGCTTCTTATTCTCCATGGAATTGGCTCGTAATCAATTGCGAGTCACTGAAGGCACTGATTTCTCGGGCCCCAACGCTTCTTGCGAGCCGTAGTCCTGCAATTACGGATTTGTATTCGGCTTCGTTGTTCAACGCGCTGAATCCTAGGCGAAATGATTGTTTGATCATCTCTCATGTCGAAGATTCGAGCTGTATTCCGATTCCGGATCCTTGTTTAGATGACGTCCCGTCGACATGTAATCTCCATTTAGTACTCGAGCTTGAACTGTCCTCCTTTGGGACAAGCTCGATGACAAAATCTGCTAGTATTTGAGCTTTTGAGCTCGTCCATGGCTTATATTCTATGTCGTACTCGCTAAGCTCGATCGCCCACTTCGCGAGCCTGCCGGACTGGCTTGGGGTATGAAGTATCATCCGGAGGGGTTGCCACGTCATGACTATGATTGAATGAGATTTGAAGTAGGGTCTCAGTTTTCTGGCAGCTGTTACTACCGCGAGGGCGAGTTTCTCCATCACCGGGTATCTGGTTTCTGCGTCAATTAACGATCTACTTACGTAATATATTGGTTAATATTCTCCATTTTCTTCGCGGATTAGGACCCCGCTTACTGCGTGTTCTGAAGTAGCAACGTACAAGAAGAGAGTTTCTCCTATGATTGGTTTAGATAACACGGGCGGTTCGCTGATGTATGTCTTGAGTTCTTTTAGTGCGGAATCGCATTCGATATTCCATTCGAATTTCTTATTTCCTTTCAACAGTTTGTAGAAAGGAAGGTACCTATCGGTCGATATGGATATAAAACGGTTTAACGCGGCTATTTTTCCGGTGAGGCGTTGTACTTCTCGGACCGATCTCGGGGGTTGAGTATCGACGAGCGCTGCGATCTGCTTTGGGTTGGCTTCGATTCCTCTTCCAGTTACCAGGTAGCCGAGGAACTCTCGAGAGGCTACCCCGAACGTGCATTTGGTCAGGTTCAGTTTCATTCTGAATTTGTTAAGGATGTTGAAATATTCTTGCAACTGGGGAACATGGTCGCTTGCTCTTGACGACTTTACCAGTATATCGTCTATATAGACTTCTATTGTTTCCCCGAGCTGTTTGGAGAACATCTTGTTCACCAGTCTTTGGTAAGTGGCTTTTTGTGACCACCTGTCCCGCGGACCCCAGATTTCACAGCGTTGCAGCGCACCGACCCTAACCCCTCACCGTGGGAGGAACTGCCTCCACATCCACTGGTAGGTTATTGATGCCCTTGGCGTTACTCGAACCCAAGACCTCACCCTTTAACAACTCTCCACAAGACAAGTTGTCACCAATTGATCCGAACAACATTACTTTGTAGCAGTATGTTCCTCGTTCCGTGATGAAGCTCGTTTTTTCTTTGTCTTCGGGATTCATAAGGATTTGATTATAGCCTGAGAATGCGTCCATGAAGGATAGCAGTTCATGTCCGGCTGTGGCTTGTACTAGCCGGTCGATGTGTGGTAACGGAAAGTTATCTTTCGGGCATGTTTTGTTGAGGTCGGTGAAATCAATACATACCCTCCATTTTCCGTTCTTCTTCTTAACCACGACTGGGTTTGCGAGCCAGTCAGGGTATTGGACTTCGCGGATAGAGCCTATTTTTAGGAGTTTATCCACTTCGTCATTTACGACTTTGGCTCGCTCGGGGCCTAGCTTCCTTCGCTTTTGTTTGATGGGTTTAAATGTGAGATCGACGTTCAGACCGTGGGAGGCGGACATGTCTGCTGCGGACCACGCGAACGTTTTGATATTCTGTTTGAGGAAAGACAAGAGATCGCGCCTTAGTTCTGGAGGTAGACCGTTTCCGATGTTAACAATTTTTTCGGGGGAACTTTCGTTCAGAGGAACGGTACTGGATAGATCTTTCGCAGGCTCTTTAACCGAGAGGTCTCGTACGAGTGGAATATTCTGTTCCTCTTGTGGCATTTTTTGGAACTCGGACACGTAGCAGGCGCGAGCTTGTTTCTGGCTTCCGAGTATGGTTTTCTCTCCAGTTGGAGATACGAATTTCACGCATTGGGGATAAACCGAGGGGACTGCCCTCATCTGGTGTAACCAGGGGTGTCCGACGATGGCATCAAAAGGCATGGGAAGGTCGACTACAGTGAATTCTGTTTCCTGATTTTTGGTCGCATGGTTTCGTAGTTACTATCGCGACTCCGAGTGGATGGATTGACCTCCCTTCAAAACTGGTGAGGGGTGCCGCTTCCCACCTGATCTTTGGGGCCGGTTGTTCGAGCGACCATAGCGTTTTTTGTGAAATGATGTTAACAGCACTCCCGGTATCGACGAGAATTTTCGAGAGGATCGTGCCTCCAACTTCTAGTGCGATTACCAATGCGTCATCGTGAGGCATATCGAGCTTTATAGTTTCATGTTCGTGAAAAATCAAAGCTTCTCCTTTCCCTGGTGTATTTTCGGATGCGGTGATAGTAGGACTCTTAATTATTCTTCGCGTGGAACGGGAGTATTTATCGAGGTTGTCAGCCTCTCTTGACGTGATCGTCTTGCTTGATCTAAGGAATTCGAGATCGATAGATCCGATGCGGTTAGGTCGAGTTTGGTTGGGATCCATAGTCGCGCTTAGGAAATTTAGATCGATTTCTTAGCAAAGATGTTTTTCGTTTATCTTCCCTACATCGGCGCCAAAATGTAGAACCTAAATTCTACACAAAGTATTTGATAGTGATCGTGGTTGATCTAGGGAAGACAAATGATGTTGACAACGATATCTGTAGAACACAACGATGTTTAAATAGTTTCTGGTAGGCGAAATTAGATTTTATTGATAACTGGGGTCGAATACAATGAATTGAACTAGACAAAGGAGATCGATAAAGGTAGAATCTAAAAGTGGGAAGACAATAAGATCGATGTGAATGTGTAGCTCTCTCTAGGGTTTTCAACGTGTCCTCTTCCATGTTTCTTCTCCTTCCTTTATAGCAAGTCGACCCCGAGATCCCTGTGGCAGTTCCGCGATCTCAGCTTTTTGTTACGTGATCTCTGCGACCTCCGCGACTCTTGCTTCGAGCTCGACTCTCGTTGTGGGCATCGGCCTGTCTCGACCCATGCCTTGGATCGTGGCCCATCCAACAAGCTTGAACATTAACAGGGCTGGCTCAACACTATTAAATACCATAAAAAAATTGTTTACCCTATAAATTTAAATGCATATATTGTTTAAAATATTTTTAAATTTAATCAGTAATATTTTGTAATGAAAATAAAACTATATACATATCAAATAATTTTTGACACTTTTGAATTTTATTTATTATATTTAAAAGATTTTATATATAAAAATATAGATTTATAAAAAAATTAGACTCTTTAATTATTATTATACGGAGATACACAGATTTGAAGTCGGGATGGTCACACCGCTCGTCCCCCTAATGAGCAGGCCCTGAACATTAAGCATATTCAAAGTCCAAACAGAAATAAACATTAAGCATAATTTACACCCCCATATGTCGTCACGCAGCAACAATGATTTCATGATATAGCACTCCGATTATCTCTTTTTTTTTTGCTAAAACTACCCCAAAAAAAAGAAGATAATCAGAGTGCTATATTTGTCATGAAATCATTGTTGCTGCGTGACGACAAATATAGCACTCCGATTATCAAACATTAAATTTAGTAACCTTGTTTTAGTTTTCTCTTGAGACTCATTAATTAAACGTTTTAATCAAAAAATAATATGTATATATACTGTGTTGATATAAAAAAAATATTTTAATACAAAAATTAAAAAACAGAAAACACATAACTAAATATGAGTGATTTTTAAGATTTATCTATTAATAATAAATAGAATGTAGAAGGAAATTTTCAAACAAAAATTATAAGTAAGAATGTTCAAATGAAAATATAAATAAAAACTGGTTAAAAAATATAAAAAATGTTTATGTCCACGTGCGCGGACAAAACACCTAAAATCTAAAAAAGTAAAAGTTAAAATGGTTAATATCATTTATATCAATTACGAATAAAATATATAAATTGGTTAAAAATAAAAACAAATCAATTTTTTTGATACTATAAGTAATTAAAATTAATAATAATAAAAATTATTGAAAATCTAAAAATATATTTTAAAATAAAAATGACAATTCCTATATATTGTGTAAACACATAACTAAATAGTAATCAAGTAAAATTATTAATTTTTTTATAATTGAAAGATAATATTGAGCTATTTCTAAGACTAAATTATTAATGATGATTATAGCATATAGATGAATTTTCAAAAAAATTATAATAGTAGAAAATTTCAAATGGAAACATTAAAAAAAAATTATCATTATAATCACTTAATTAGTAATGTATAAATTATAAAATGTTTACGTCTATGCGAGCTACCTAATTATGATTGTTTTTAATATGTTATTACTTTCTAAACAATTGCATAACTAGTTTATTATTTAAGAATTTTGTAGTTATAGAAATTACTTATTTTGCTACGGGATTTATACCGGATTCCATCTAGTTAACATGTAACGTACAAATTAATAACCAGTTTTTTTCGTAAAGTGTTTTTTTTTCTTAATATGTTGTGTATTCATTCAACGCGTTAAGTAGCCCTCATTAAACAAGTTATGAACATATATATCAATCCTGTTCGACATGCAACATATCGTTCTCCTGCTTTTGGAAATATGCTGACTATGTGTTTAGTGTTTGTTACAACGTACACTATCAATTTCTAATTGTGTAATATATTAAACTTGTTGTTCGTCAGTTCAAGAGAATTTTCAAATCTGAAAATCCTAGTCAGGTTGAATTGTTGGTCATTAGTTAGGTATTGGATATTTAAAATAAATGAATATTTAAGTCTTAAGTTCTTAACGTCCACAGCGATTTCAATTATGCTTATTTTCGAATAAAAAAAATTCTTCCGTTGATTTTAATGCCTGACCTCAGAAGTAGATAGTTTTCATAAAAAGACAGAATACGGCCATATGGGTTCTTTACCTAAATTATTTTTCTTTACCTAAAAATTTCGTTATTATGGTTTTCGAAAGTTATCAGACAAAAAAAAAGTTATCAGGCAATAAAAGTTCTGCAATATTTTTTTATCAATAAAATAATTAATAGACGTATAAGTATCCAGAATGTGGTTATTTATATTAAATATTTTCATATATGTTGATATAATTTTTTTGTAACACTGATACATGTTGATAAAAATGATATTTTCACAAAAAATGATATTTTGATATGTGAAATATTTAGGATTGAATAAAACATATGTGTATTTTGGTAATGTTACCTGTATGTTTATATAATTACCAAATTACTTAACATATAGGTTAAATGTAATTTTAATAAGGTCGATAAAATCAAATATGAAACTGAATTATTTGTTACTTTATAATTAAACCAATCATTGAGACAAAAATTATTTGTTATTAATGTAGTTTTTTTTTTTTTTTTTTTTTTTTTTTGTAAACTGGGTATTCATTAAAACTAAAGAAAAATAAGAAAAATACAAACCCAATAGACTAGTGTTTTGAATGGCAAATGCCAGTACAACCCATACAGAGAAATAAAACATAAAATCACAAATTGGAACTCATGTGTTGTTTTTTTTTTTTTTGAAAGCCCTAGGGCCCAAATTGAAATATGCTGGGAAAAATAGATTTCCCGTCATTAGTTTGCAAAGAGAAGGAAGGTGGAGCGATGTTTCACGGTGAGGATGATGAAACAGGAGATTCAATCCATTGTTTGTAAACTGGGTTATTAATGTAGTTACCAAATTATTTAACACTAGTTTTTTACAAATGCCGAACCTTCTGTACATATGCAGCATGCTATACTTTATAATTAGACCATTCATTGACATACGTAGCACTTGTTTTTTAATTATAAATATTGAAACTTCTGTACATTTAATCGTAAATCACATCCAACCTCAAATAAAGTTTTTTTTACCTCAAATAAAGTTGAGCTTGTGATATTCTTGAATGCTAAAGCACTAATACTTCCCCTAGTTGTCGATTAAAACTACTGTTGCATGAACGTCTGCCAATTATATATGGAGCATTACATAGCATATTACGGCCGTAACTGGATCAACAAAATTTGGAATTGGAATATGTGGAATGGGTCATTCCGTTTGATTCCAAAATAAAATCACCAGTTACATGGAACTAAAAAACAATCACATTCCAATAATTCCTATGGGATAAATGGAAACAAAAGGAACGTAGTAGTAAATCATTCAGAAGAAAAAAGTTACGTGAATGGAGTGGAATGGAACAAAATCAGATATTTTTAATTATGTTTAGATAATAATTATTTATTTGCAGTCACATGCTAGATTTGTTAAGATTTTAAATTGAAAATTCTCATAGAGTATTATTTGTTACAATCTTAAACTAAAATATATCAAACATATTTTTTTTTTTTTTTTTTTTTTACAAAAAAAACATATTTTCTTATTTAAAAACTTCGTAGTGATCAAACTTGCAAAACTATACGCATCCCAGCGCTAGATTTCACTAATAAAAATGTTAGTATCAAACTAAAGTTTAAATAAATATTTTTGCTTCCTTTTTATCATTGTTTATTAAATTTAATGAGCCTTTATTTTACTGTAAGCATTGTTTTTAAAACCGGACCGGAAGCTGAACCGGATAATTTTTGGATCACGGTTCAATATGGTTCGACCGGATCAAACCTGGTTCAATAATATGGTCAAACCTTGTTCAATAATATGGTTTAATATGTTTTTAGTACATAAATCTAAAAGTAATGTTAGTATATATGATATATACTTAAAGTATAAATGAATTTCAAACATAAAACAATATAAATATAAACTAGTTTTATGTTTAAATGGATGATTTATAGATTTTTGATAGTTTAAGTGATTTTTATCAATTTAATAATCTTGAGATCCAATCCGGCTATGTAACCGGTTTATGGTTGAACCAATTTTAGACCCAACCCGACTACCGGTTCATGGTCGAACCTGGTTCAACTATCGGTCGGTCCGGTTTTAAAAACACCGACTGTAAGATACATTTAATTAGTATAATGAGAATATGTAGTAATTTAATTAAAGCTATAGTTAATGTCATTCCATTCCTTTCCTTTAAAATGTTACCATTTATGTTACAAAAATGGTTTCCTGCAGTTACTCATTCCAATTTATGTAATTCCATAACTGCTGCCATTCCAACATTGACGTTCCATTTTTTCTAGTTCCTTTCATTCAGAGCATTCATAAAATCTATTTCCAGTTACAGCCTACGAGTACAACGCATCAATACAACTAGTATATATGCTACATCATCGCATAGCTGAACGTAAAATCAATACTTTTATTTTATCTTTTTGAAGACAAATCTTATGCACAGAGATATCTTCACTCTTTTTAACTATGTTATTAGAGTCTTTATAAAACAATTATCAAACAAAAGAAAAATTAATAAGTTGCTATATAAAGTTTACAATTTTCACGATATAATACTTTAGTATCATATCTGTACGGAGGAATTAAACTTCAAGTACCTAATAAGTTGACCATCCATTGACCTCTTTTATTCTTAATCCAATAAAAACAAAATGAACACATTTTCATATAAGATATTTCTTGGCACTTATACAAACATTATGTCTAAAAGGTTAAGAAGAGAGAACCAAAAACGTCCTTGATGGTCCACATGCCCTCAGATTAAAAAAAGTTATCTATATTCATTCATAAACTTATCCGTCTTTCACGTGTGTCTTAAGAGTTAAGATTCCAATTAGGCTGTAATTACCTGTATCGCACGTTATGCTGATTTCATTGGGTGGTTAGTATCTACTCAAGAATTTCCCAAAGGAACGTAAAAATGACGGTGTGTTCGATTAGTCTGGGTCCCTGATTAAACATGGCCTATGTATCATCGCCACGTGAGCTATCTTAGTGTATAGAACAGCTCAGGAGCTCCTAATTTCCTTCACTCCACGTGCACGATCCCTGAATATCATCTGACTCATCTTCTTATCACCAATGAACTTTACCAAATACACATTGTATTTTATAGAATATAAAATTTAATAATATCAAGCACAAAACGCATGGAAATTGCTCAACTAAATCTTGTTCCTCAGTTTTGCTGTTAAAATGAAAATTTGAGAGTAATTGATAAAATGTTCAACCAAAATGATGATGATTTTGACGGTAAAGCAGTTAATCATAGACGCCATACCGGACGTCTGAGATGATGGCAAGTGTTGTAGCCTGAGTTGACCGAGTACTAATAATGAACGGTTTGTGGCCGGTGAAGCTAGGGTCCCACGTTTCCTCATGCGCGTGCCTTGTCTGATAATTCTCGCCAAAGAAAAGGTCCACCGAATCTGAGCCGTTGGATTTACATACGGGTCCTACATAGTGCGTGGATAAGCATCTTCGAAGCTGCGGTCCATGTCAGTGCGTGTGGACAAAACCGCACCTTATGAACAACTTGCCATCAAAATGAACAACAGACCAACTTTTTACCAACATATATACTTTATATATCTTCTTCTCGAATAGTTGGAGCTAGCTACGCCTTGTAATTTTGCATGTTGCATGTTGTTAAAGAGCTCAACATACAAAAGCAAGTCTTTGTGACATCAACAGGTTTTCAACTCGGTATCAAGAAAACCTTTATATGTTTTTCTATATGTTCCCTTCTAGAACTCATGGTCGTCGCGACTATAGCGTACTTCTTTATAAACAAGACACTTTGACCACACACGAAAAAACAAGACACTTTAAATGCGGAGGTACACAAGTTTTGTACTTGTACATTCTACCTTTTTATCAGTTTGAATTTAGTTGAGTTTATATTCTCTTGCTAGTATTATTAATCGGTAAATTGCTTATTGGCGCATGATTCTACTTCGTGCAATGTGGTAATGAAGAAAAGAATAATACTTTCACGAGTAGATTTTTCTGTAGGGCGTTTTTCACTCTTTTTTAAATTCATAAACAGAGGAAATGAATCCACACACCTTTTATAAAAGATACTCTTGGGCTTGGAGAAGACTTAAAACAGACCCAAAGCCCATAATAGACTATTCCAACCTTCTGTTAATATTAAACATCACAGTTTGCCAAGAAGTGTTATTAACTTATTATGGATCTCTAAATACATTTGGGCTTTCTTTATTCTATAATTAGTACATTCTCCAAATATGATATAGGTCCATTAAGAGTGGTTCAACCGTAATTGGTCTCTTTTTCTTTCTTTCAATAATAATTCTAAGCTGTTGGTAAGGTAATAATCTAAGCTGTTAGTTTATTCATGTCTCGCACTTGTGAACTATTTTGCGTTACACCTTGCATGCTAGCTAGATTACTACAACACTAAACTAAAGTGATCTTGAAACTGACTTAAGTATGTTTTTGTGCACCCGCTCTGTTGGTGTTGCTCGTTTAAGTTTTAAGCCATCTTCTTTGCACCAACCGTCTTTCTCTTTTCTTTTCTTTTTCTCGTGTAATGATTAAAATCTGTAAGGACGGAAGCATTATGGTGGCGCACGAGAGTTTCTTTTCAAGAAGTGAAAACCCCTGGCGCATGTTAGTAGGGTCTCTCTCTCTTTAAAAAAAAAAATGAAAAAGAAAAGAGAAGAGACCCATGCGTAAAGTATTATCATGCGCCATTTTATATGGTCCTATCTAACCGATTCCCATCTATCTTTTCCTTTCCCCTTTACATCTTGTTTTCTTCGACCATATCCATTTTGCATTTTTGCCATACCGTTTCCGCTTATTCATTTTATATGAACATTTGCAGAAAGACATAATATCAGTTCAACTTAATTTAATTTTACATACTGCATTTTGAAAACATAAACAGTTTCCTCTATTCTTCACAACTTACTTTATACTATAGATTTAAAGATAAAAAGCAAAAAGGCTAAGTAATCAATGCAAAGTGCAATACGCATTATTATAAAATCAACATCCAAATAGCACAACACGTAATTCCAAAACAGTGATGGAAAGCCAGGACTTCTTTTTTTAATAACCTCACATGTACATATGGATAGTCAATGTCAAAAAAATTATTTAAGAAAAAAATTACTAAGAAAGCGAGAGAGATAGAAAGATTTCTTGCATCAGTCCAAATGAGTTAATCACAAGAATTATCAAAAGAGCACAACTTCGGAGCACTTTCGAAACTCAATGATTGACATTATGATTTCCCACTTAAAACTTTTAATATTCTAAGTTTAGTATAATAGTCCAAGTTGAGCTTTACATCGTATGTACTTAATCTCTTCCTCCTTTATTGATCAATGAAGAAATATGAAAACGAAAACTAAAATTTATTATTATATATAAATAATTAGTATAAACAAAGATATAAATGTACATCTGCTTCGCATTAGTACTATAGAAATAGAACACTAGTTGTATAAATCATCTATGTTTTGTTTATAAGACTCTTGAATACAGTATAACTTCGGGGGATTTAACTAAACTTCATAATATGTTTGTGTTCTCAGCTACTTAGATGTGTGTATATATTTTTCCTAGGGGTATATAAGTTACTAATGTTTTCTTTAGCTAAGTGGGTCGAACCCGGTCTTGGAATGTTGAGTTACCAGAATCTCAGACGCAGCCCATAGCTTGGTAGCTTCGGAGGAGTTGGATCCGAGTCCAGATGGTGTGGTTTCATTGCAATCCGTAAAGTACTTTCCCGATACGTTCATCAACCTTGGATTTGTTGCCACGTAACACGTCGTTGCTGCTGCCTAATCCCATGCCAAAATTAAAACAAAAGTAAGCACATAAATCCAATAATCCAAAATGATTAACAAACTTAAAGGATGATTAGAAAAGAGTTATTACTTGAGGGACGGTCTTCAGGAGCTTGGAAGTCAGGAAGAAGACGAGATCTGAGTAGGAAAAAAAGACAAAAGGGAAATCATATAGACATGATTAAGAATCATAATTGTCATGATTAATAGTATTTGTTTAAGATAAACAAATATCTCAGTGGAAACAAAACAAATTTAAGATAAACCAACCTGTCAATAAGCCTTCCCGGTCTCTTGTTAACCGGGTTTTTACAACCCCTGGGTGTACGCAGTTTACCGTCACGTTTGCTCCAATTTTCTGCATACATGTATATGTTTTCCATTAAATCCTCTTTTTATAAAGTAAAACTTAATCACTTTATCTTAAAGACCCACATGATTGTCTTAAAGCTAACTATGTTCAAAACTGAAAAGTCAAGCTTAACTAACTATTTTCATATAATTGGTTAGAATACAAACCCTAGTTATCTAGGTTTCGTGTTGTCCCTCTCCATCCATACCTTTCACCCTTCATTTACACTCAGAAAAAAATCAATAAATCCTTTTTTACAGAAACTGGACCATTATTATGACACATTATTAATTTCTACCGTAATGCTTTTGGGTTATTTTTGTTGGAATAATAAATTTCCGGGGAGTAATAAATTGGAGAATGTAAATAAGTGAGAGAATAAGGAGAGAAAGAGACCTGGAGTCTAGAAGAGAGCTCCTTGGTATGCAAAACGTTGGCAAGCTTCGAGAGAGCATACGCACGTGTCGCATCGAATTGACTAATCGATCATCCACACACATTAACCCAAACCAAAGAAAATTGTTACTAACATTTCAAAATGTCAAAACATTTTACTTTCCCTTTCCCATTTATTACCCTCCTATCACCTTACTGTCACTCATCAGTGAAAACAAAAGTAAATTCCCTCAGACAATTTTTTCCACCTCTCAAGAACACCAATCCTACTCTTCATTTAGAGTTATAGGCTTATAGCTATTGGACCCTAATATGAATGGTAGATATGTTGCATTCACTTTTCAGTTTCTGAAAAATGTTAATCTTATTACCACTTTGGTTGGGATATCTGCCGGAGATATTCGATCAAATCGCCAGAAAACCAGCCGTGAATGCCGGATGTAACGTTAACAATCCTCCCTTGAACTCCTGTTTCCTCTGCCGTTTGAATCATCTTCTTCAGTAGCAGATTCGTCAATAGAAAATGGCCTGACAATAAATTTTTAAAAGATTGTTATGATTATTGATTAAGAAGGCAATTAAAAAAATAGTAGTATATTATTAGGTAATTAAGATCTGTCATAGACTGTGGGAATCATTTTAAGAAAAGATTACCTAGATAATTAGTGGCAAATGTCATCTCGATCCCGTCTTCGGATATTGCATGTTCATGTGCTAATCTGCCTGCGTTGTTTCTGATTGGACATTTAAAATATATATATATCAGAGAAGATAGTATTTAAATCAAATCTTATACAAATAAAAATTAAGAACTGATACAGTATTAAGTATGTTCTGTTCACATAAATTCCCAGTAATATCCGCACGTACATGTGTGTATAAATTTATATACATGCATATAACTTGATTTAAACTTTTTTGAAAAGGATTGATTTGATTTTCTGAGAAAAAGATAAGCAAACGCAACATAAACGAAATTAAACATGTTTATAATACGTCATTAATTAATGCAATTATACACATAAAAATATGAAATTCATAAACGTAAATTTCAAGAACATTAAAACGTAAATTGGTTTAAGAAGAATTTGACTTACATGAGAAGATTAAGAGGTAGATGGAGAGATTCGAACCCGGCGACGAAGCCCCGCACGGAGGAGATAGAGCTGAGATCAAGCTCCATGACGACGATCTCCGCCTCAGGAAACTCAGATACGATCCTTCCTTTAGCTTCTTCCGCCGCTTTCACGTTCCTCGCCGGGAAAACAAGCCTCGCTCCTCGTTTGGCCAGCACTCTCGCCGTCTCCGCTCCGATCCCCGACGTCGCACCTTCACCAAATGAGAAAAATAATCACGACTCACCGGAAAACTCGTTTCAGAGGAATAAACTGAAAAATATGAAGAAGAAACTCACCGGTGATTATGGCTGTTGTGGAACGAAGGTCACAGTTCTCCGTTACCTCATCGGCGGTGGACTTCGAGCCGAAGCCGCTAGCACCGGCGACACCGATAAGGTACCTTCCAGTCTCGATCATTTGTTCTCTGCGAGGACGAACAGTCTTGTTTTTTTTTTCTCTTGAAAGGCACACAAGAAGAAAAAAATAAACCGTATTTGCTGTTTTCAGTTGTGAGGGTAGAACGGTAAAATAAGCAAAACTCTCTCTCTGTTTCTTCTTCTCTTGTCAGGTTCTTGTAAGAAAAACGCCGCCTGGCAAGGGAGATAGATATAGGGAGAGGTATGAGAGAGAGAGAGAGAGAGAGATGAAGCAGTAATGTGTGTTATTTATAGTCAGCTTTTGATTGATGAGGTGAAAAAAGTAGATATATCAACTTTTTCATCAGAAGGATCGGTAAAAGAATTTAATTATCATTCCTTTGTACCTTCTCCCTGTTTTTAATTTATTTCCCAGTGGTAGGTCTAGTGGAGTATTTTATTTATTTATTTATTTGTTTTAATATGCATTCTTGTTTAAAAATCTCAAAATACAGGTTTAACAGAATTTACATTACTTTAAAATAGACACCACAGAAATACTGCAAAACAGAAGAAATTACTTCTATTTTCAAAGTTCATAATTAAATAGCAAGAGATTTTGTTATAATTACTTGCACATATGTTACAACCAAATACATCAACATCTAAATTAATATTATAGAAATCTACCATTAAATAAGAGGATACTTTATAATAAGGCATAAACTATTTCTTTCTAAACTTAGGTTTAATACTTATCAATTTTCAAATTTCTTTCCAAGCAGCAAAAGTTTTATTTTTAGATTTTGCTAAAATTGGAGAAAGTTATTCAACGGATATTAAAGCATATCACTGGTTTAATGGGGAAAATTATCAACTTTTGATACGGGTTATTTGTTATTATATATATATAGAAAGCTATCATGTGGCTTTCTGTAATTATCATTTTAAAATTTATTTCTGTTAGTGTATTGATGAATAATATATGAAGACATTTGGGTCAAACCTAATTATATATTTAGTATTCAAATTAATTAAATAGCTGCCAGTCTCTGATTTGAATATAGATAAATGATTTTTGTTTCCTATTTTCCATGACTATATTAATTTTAATTAAAAGCCCTAATCAGTTACCAACGCTTATTTTTGCATAGCAAAAAGCCGAATACAAATGAAGATAACCAAATTAAAAACGGAATATATTGTCCTCGTAGGCAAATATTAACGGTCAAAAGGCCTAAGGTTTGACTCACTTAGTGTCACTCATCAACTCATTATTCCGTCCTTATTTTACTAATCCTCATTTAAACAAAATAATCGTATTTTCTCAATGTCTGTGCAGTTAATAGTTTTCCCACTATCAATCTCGGAATAAACGCCGGTCTTGGGAGTACCGGAAAAAATATTTTATAGTGAAAAAAGTTATGAATAGTGAAATGTAATATTACTCGTTTACAAGAAAATAAGTAGTGTATCTTGTTTGATCAAAAAAAAAAAGTAGTGTATCTTAAAAATAATAGGGCTGAAAGTTTCTGAAAATAGGAAAATGCTGTGATGAATATTAGTGAAATTGTAAACATACATTATTCAAGTGCCGTTAAGCTAATTGCGTAAGTTACAAATGATTAGTCAAATACTTAAATGGATATATAACGTCTGCGAAGTCATCATTTAATAAAATTAACAAAACGTACGTATAGACTCTAAGCTTATATAATGAGGGTAATGAATTATTAGAAGCTTGACAAAACAAAACAAAAATATTATAAATGATGATATTCGAACTATATTTTATGCACTAGTAAAAACACGGGTTGGAAAGAAAAAAAGAAGTTAAATCAAGGTTAATAATAATACTCAAATGGTTTACCAAAACAAAAGAAAAAAGGTTGATGCGAGAGAGACAGCGTGTAGTTGAAGCTGCGAATATAAAAACGGTAGGAGAGGCAATGTGTGGAAGTGGCATGTAGAAACGCATATGAGAAGAATCTTGCAAGAAGGTTTACGCACGTGAGGCTTGCAAAACTGAGTGCTGGCTCGCTCTTCCTCTCCCTTGGAACACGGTCACCGATAATTTTATTTAATTTGTTTGCTAATTAGCTTGGTTATTAATTATTAGTGATCAATCATTTTTCAATAATTCAGTGTTCATCATGTCTTCCAAACATCCAATGCCATATTTTAAGGCATATAAGTTATTAACTTCCTTATAACTCTAGTAAAAAAAACGTCCTTATAAGTTTTATTAGGATTCAGCCAATGATCACGACGGAAAACTTGCCAAAAGAGAAAGTTCACATGCATTTCTCACGAATGAACATATATACAAGAAAACACACTTAACAAACAAATAAATAAATAAATAAATAAATACGATAGGGATGTTTTACAATTTCATACAACCCGTATAAGTAATATGCTTACGGGCAGTGTTTTTAAACGTTAGAAAATAATACGGGTTGGGTTAATGTTAAAATCCAACTAAAATCGAACCAGTTAAAAACCACTATCGAACCATCAAAAACCCGAAAACGGGCGACCCAATGAACCGGCCAAAGCCTGGTTCGTATATAAGCCAAAACTTTGTTAATGAAACAATTTTTTTTTCTTTTTAAGTAAAAATAGGATTTATCAAAGATTAATAAAATATCGGCTCTCGTCTTTTTTTTTTGTCTTCTCTACAACTCATAAATTACAAGATTCACAAAGTTTAATATTCACGTCAAGATATTGTTTTTGTCTACTTCCTACTTTTTTAAAATTTTTATTTCATGATCACTTGTTTTGAAGACTTTAAATAATTGATACATTTTCGTTTCTGAAATTTGTATTTCAAAATATAACTTTACCTAATGTGTATATAATTTTTTTTAAAAGGTGATGAAGATGTAGAGTGATAAGATCTGCGAATAAAGTTTAAATGTGCTTTTCATATTGATTTTAGATTTTAATTATTATTTTTAAGTTTTTCTATAAATTATGACTATTTAAACATTTTATTTGATATGATCTATTTTAAAAAAAAATGCATATTATTTATGAAATATCATTAAATTTAGTTTAATCTAAGTAAACCCGATCGAACATGGATCAGACCCGGTCGAACCATAATAACCCATGACCCAAAAATTTCCGGTTCTCTAGCCGGTCCGGTTTTAAAAACACTGCTTACGGGTGTAACTGCATGTTCTAAAAAAAATAAAATTATGTTGAATATGACTGTTATCGATATTATGTTAGAATTTAACTATGTACGATGGAAATGTTGGCATTTGTTTTCTACTCAACCCTCTTCTTCTTTTTTAACATCAAAATGATGATCTATTAATTAAGTTTGGGGTGTTCTGAAAAATCAGATCAAAATAAAATAATCAATGAAATACATTTTTTTGTACAATTCTTTTAATGTCTTAGCTAATGAATCTGTTGTTTTGTTTACAGAACGGAAATGATAAACAACAGAGAAATCAATAAATCTACTCTTCAAAACAAAAACCTCATTTTAACTTCGTTCAAAACCTTGGTCACACATCTTAATTTGGTTTTCTACTATCAATACCAGGTCCTTGCAGCCGATACCAAAATGTTGGCAAATTGATATTTGTAACACACGTTCCATTGTCTAAGATATAGCTTCAACCTCCTGTTGTAGCGATATATTCTCCTCCTTTAATTATTTGCTCCCATAAGCTGGAGTTTTCCCTGGAGTCAGTCCATGCCCATCCACAGTTTTCTCTTAGTCCTTTAAATATTGAAAAATAAATAAACCATATTTTTATTAAATCGTAAAGGAATCAATCGAGTGAATACATTTCCTTCACTTTCATATTGCATTAAACTCTATAATTGTATCACATGTCTTTTATATATAATCCCATTTATTTTTCTTGTGCTGACCATTTGGATCACTTACAACCATTGCATTCAAAACCATGTAAACTTTATCCGGCTAATATGTTTTGTATTCATTGCTCTTTTGTTTTCTCTTACATAGATTCATGCAAAAACCACGCTTACTTATTATGCTCATTTTCATACAAAACATAGCAACAAACGACAAATAGATAATAATGGTTGCAAAGCTTCTCCTTCTTTATCCATTTTTGTATTGTCCTTGTTGTTATTGAGGACCAGATTCCAGCTCATTGACATGTTTAGTAGCTCGATTGAACTAGCTCATCCGACAGTGAGTTTGAACTCTTACCATCAACCAGTACTATCTTCGACCCACTTTTTCTTTGTGACAATGTGTTGAGAGTATATCTTTTGATCTCGTAGTGTCATCGAGTGCTCTATTTTTGGTTGACTTTATGTAAGACACTTTGCTTCGATATCAAAATTAAACTTCGATTTTTTTTGCCAACCTTGGTTCTAAATGTAAAAAATTTATGCTGTTCATAAATTTACTAACCATACTTTCCATAAAATGATACTTGAAAACAAAATTTTATTTTCTTCAGTTTGATTATTTACATACATCAAATAATTTTTTAAAAAAATTGTGAAATCTAGTATTCATAATAACCTTCTAAACCAAAACTAATATTACATGACAAAAATATATCATAAAATTTTACGATATATATCACTATGTTTACAGAACATATTACATTAAATCATCATTGAATTTTATTGCCAGAAATTTGGTTTGAGAATGCTATTGTCACCTTCAATTTTGCTCCCAAAACACCTCTTTTAGAATGGAGTTGATATGTAATATGCGTAGTTATCTAATTAGTTATCAGTATGACATATTCTACCGAATATAAAATTACATCTTCTATTGTTTTCTATGATGAATATTCTTTTCTGGCTTATGCGCTTCTTCTTTGTTATAATTACAAAAAAGGTAAAGTTCCTCATCATAGCGGATGGAATGGCGTCTTCCTTATCAAGCGAAAAGGTGTCATGGGACAATTTGTGGTTACATAAAACAATCATATAACACAAAGCTGACACGATATAAATTGATTAATTAAATAGTCAAAATTAATAAAATCATTAAGAAATCTACTTCATATATAGTTCCGATATATATCCAATATTCATAAAGGAGAATAGATGTTACGTACTATTCTTCACACTTACATGTGTTATTATGATATGATATATAAAAAATTATGATAATTTGTTTTGTTAATCATAAAATCTTGCATTAAGAGTCTCATAACTAGACCGAGAGGAAGCGAAACAGCTAGAATGCAAATGTTCAACACCTAATGGCTAATGGTACTCATTGTCCAGCTCCTACGTTCACAGATCATCCGTATCTCACCTATGAATGTAATAATAGAAAAGGTTTTTACATTATAAAATACAAGAAAATATATGTTTGAAACAATGCAGCCATGCTAAACGAAACGAAGCAATTAAATGGAGCGGGCATTTCATCACGATATCAAATAAATGAATAGTTTTTATTCCAAAGTTAAAATATTTTTAGGTTTGACTAATGAGAAAGTGCACATGGGGTTTTAGGAAACAAAATGAATTTTGACCAGTAGTAAACCAATCCCTAGTTGGACGGAAGATTCTCTCTGTGCATCATCCCTTCTCACAATCTAAACTAGAAACCATTATTTTCCGCCCTATATGTATTTTTAAGTTCGATTATTGTAAGTTTAGAGCCACTTGTGTTCCCGATTCAAAGTTTATTCGGCCGTCTAAATTATCCTTTTTTTGTAGAACGACCGACATATTATCACGAAATCACGTTTTAGAAATAATTTTTTAAAACCTATTATTGCTAATTTTGGGAAAGATTAAAAAAGAAAAATATTGTAACTATTATCATATATTAATTCACTGTACAGATTAACCTTTAATATCAAACTAGAGCTTGACCCGCGCGCGTTTATTTTTATTTTTTATAAATAATTTTTATTTGTATTAGTTATAATATATATTTTAAAATTTATCAATTCAAATAACTGTTTAATATGGCATTTCGAAACACAATAATTTTATTGTTTATATTGAGTAATTTTATTTTATCTTGTAAACCATCAATTGTATGATCAATATTTTTAGAATATGACCTGTATATCCGAACAAATGTATTTTTATTTTTTTATGAATCAAAATTTTATGATAATATATAATAATGTTTTGTATATACTATTTATGGATCAAAAATTTATGATAATGTATAGTAAAATTGTTGTATATACTATATATTATGTATTTTTCGAATTAGTAAAATAGTTACCGTATAATGTATGTATTTAATTATGAAATTTATATATGGAATTAATCATTTCCAAACACACATATATAAAATAATAGTAAAAGACAAAGAATACAAAAACTATAGGTTTATTAATTATAGTTGCCATAAAATTTTAGTTAGAATTTGATTTTGGAAATACATTAATTAAAGAAGAAAAGACAAAAAAATCATAAAAGGTAAGTTAATTAATAACTTTAGTGGCATGCCATCGTAAATAAGTTGAAAAATTAAGGGGTATTTTATTTTTGTACTTCTCTTTTAATAGTAAAGATTACATATTCATGTCTTTAAAATTAAAAAAAAATCAAAGAATTGTTGCAATTAGCATTATAAAGATTAACAAATAGCATCATATGCTTGGTTTATTGAACTTTTATGAACATTTTCAAAACTTGGTTGACATATATATCCTCCTAGGCTTTCTTTTTTTTGGTCAAAGGTTTGTTTCATTCATAACTTAAAATTCAAAAAGAGTTTTGCAAACCCAGGGTGGCTAGAGCATTTTTCGCTAGACCATCAAATCTTGTAGTTGAACGAAGAACTAAAACAATAGATATGGTTGAAAAGAGAGAAACGAGGTGATCGATATAATAGAAAAGACCCGCCACTTCACTCAGAACCGTCCCTGACCGCAGGGCTGAGACAAGCACGATTGAGTCCAACATAACCTTGATATTTGACATACCCGCCATGGAAGTAGCCTTTAGTGCTTCCTGGATGGACATAGCTTCCACTGTAAGACCATCTCCAATGATGTTTCATTTTTCACTTTTTGCTCCATTTTGAAGCAAATTTTACTCCAATGGTGCTTTATTTCTTACTTCAAAATGAAGCAGTGAACAGTATAACTTCAAATTTGAAGCAATACTGTTCATTGGTTCATTTTTGAAGCTCAACTTTCTAAATTATAAATTGGTCTTTAATTTTTGTTTGTTTCTATCTTTTACCGAAATAAATTATATATGTCAATATTATCCAATCAATTTTAAATTTTTGACAATTCTATTCATCTAATTAGATATTTATATTGAAAAACATGAGAATATTCATTTTAACAACTTTAATTCGTTTAAAAATAATTGAAGATAAATAATATCACATTTTACTTCTAAACATTTTTATTAATCATTTAAAGAAAAAATATATGTAAGATGTCTTTTGTACAAAATATGGTGTTCTGTGTTTATTTATTTATGTTATGCAGTAATATTTTAATATGATAATGTTTGATTTATATTAAATAATAATTATGTTAGATTATTATTAAAACAAAACACTTGGGTAAAATTAATAAATATGAGAAAATATAAGATGTTGTTAATAATTAATGATAAAGTGGACATGAAATATACTTGAAATATTTTTTTTACAAAAAAAATGAAACAAACCATTGGAAGAGAGGTGCTTCATTTTTTGCTTCATTTTGAATAAAGTACACTTTTGAACATGAAAATGAAGTCAACCATTGGAGATGTTCTAAGTCTTACATTTTTATTAGCATATTAGTTGGTTTTTAAAAGGGAGCTAATAACTTTCTTTATTAGTTTCAATTAGTAACAAGTAATGCCAACACTAAGCTGAACGTACCTTTAATGACTATCATAGATGATAAGTAAAAGATAACAAAGGGGCTAATTTTGTTTTAAAAGAGTTTATTTCTTAATTAAACAAGCTGCAAATTTTATATTGCGATTCGTCTGGTACAAGCCGATTCATCCAAACGAAGATTCTGTTTATGATCACCTTTTTCCAACTTCTATAAACCTTTTTCCAGCTTAGACTAAATAACTACTAATTAAACGTAAATCATAGACTAAATATATATTTGTATGCCAACTATATTTGACTAATAATCCACTTTTTGATCACACAATAGTCATTGATCACATATTTAAGAAGCACCTATGAATAATTCAGCCCCCACTCACCATTTCAATCCAACAACTCAAATAACACCAAATTAAGTGTTAGCTTCTATAGTTTTATAGTCATAGTTTGATGTGAATTGCTTTAATTTATTGCTCTCGACTTAGTATGTGGACATGGCTTTTAGCTGCGCAAGCCGACTTTTTTTTGTCATAGCCGTTGCTTTGCGTGCCGCAATAAAATGTTGGGGGGGGTGGATCAAATTAATAATCTTTGATAAATTTATACTATCATGTTCTCTCTTTTATGCAGTGTTCGACCAATAATGTAAATGTTACACTGAGAAAAGGTTCTTGAATTAAAAGTTAGTTTAGTATACACATTAATCCTTATTTTTAACAATCTACAAGGAATTACAGCATTTGTGTAACATCAAAATCAAATATTGTAATCAAATTGTGGAACTATACAGTGTAGTTACTTAGATTACTGAACTGTGATGATTTTAAAAGAAAATTTAAAAGGTACTTTAGTATAAAAAGAAGAGGACAACTGCTTTTGTTCGGCCCCGCCCTGCACCAAATTTGAGTTTTGCAAATACGAAACTCTACACAGTATTTTTGTATAGTTTTAATGTGTTTGTTAAAAATTCAATTTGTTTTGTATAGTTTTATAGTTTTAAATTTTTGTTATGATCTTTTTGTTTCTTTTTAATTTCATGTTGATGGTTTATGTTTCCTTTTAGTCTTTATTTTCTATTTTTAAGCAAAATCAAATTACTTTTTTTTTCTGTGAAAAAGCATTTGATTTGATTTTTAGCAAAAAAATTTGCTTTAAAATGACGTTTCATATGCTCAAGGCTTTTCTTTGATTTGTTATCAAGATTTTATTGTGAATATCAAATTATGACGTCGGAGAAAATAAATTTGATTTATTTACTTACTTTTGAAGGATACCAAAACAGAAGTTAGATTGGCTATCTTTCAAAGAATCTATTCAAGTGGTTTAGGCAGAGAAGATATTAAGAGTGGTTTAATTTAATTTTGATAAAGATTATCTAGGTGTTTTTCCGCAATTTTGCGGATAGTTATATTATATAAAGAAATATATATTATCTTTACACTGTTATAATTTTTAAATAATAATTAAAAATTTAAAATTTAAAATTTAAAATTTTTAATTTCAAATATTTGGATAATAAAAAATTTCAGTATATATTTTCAGAAGATATGTGAGATTTAAAATAGTTCAAAAACATAAACCTTGATCATTAAAAATCTTTCTCTTACAGAAAAGAATATTATAATTAATTCAGATAATTAGTTGTAGAATTACTTTATATTTTAGTTTAACACACGAAAAACCAAAAATACTTTAGCTCTCTAGAGGAAAAAAAAGAGTGTTTTTTTTTGCGTAACTCCAATATGACCAATACAATGATCGGATGCTTTTATCATGAAAGATCTTTTGTAAACGGTTTTGTGTGGGTTTTAAAAACATAAAGGTTAAAATAATTTCTTACCTACAAATATAATTATTTTATATAATAATATATAACCATTAAATTTATTTCTATAAAAATGCTAAAGTATTTAATTATATATAACTAATTGATAAAAATAAAGAAATTGATAAAACGTATATATTATTTCTCTAATTCTACAATTACCATAAATCATTATTTGTAATATCATTTGTGTTATTTGGTAATTTGTATTAATTAGTTTTAGAGTTACCTTTTTATTTTTAGATATGATTAAAATAATAACTAATAAATGTTAACAACCAATCAAATTATAACTATTTTTAAAATTTAACTCATTAAAGACACATAATCAAAAGTCAATTAAGTGGCTTATCAGTTAATATATAGTAGGATTTATCTCTTTAAAACTAAGGATAAATTTGGTTAAAGTAAACATAAAAACATGTATTAGGAAAATGGTAGTTTAAGCAATTTTTCTAGTAATTTGTTCAAATCACACTTTTCACTCATTTTTTTAATCTAGTATTTAAGATAAAACTCAAATGGGTTATATATTTAGTGTTTAACATAAAACTCAAATGAGTTATATATATGATATCACATTGTCATTGGAAAATGATTGATTTTTTTTTAGAATTATATATTTGACTGTTTTGCATTCATTTGACATATTTTTATACTATATATATAGTGAATGAGTGAATTTAATTAATATTATTAAGTTTAGATTAATTTGTTTTCTAAAATCTATGATTTATTTTATTCATTACTAATATAAACATAATAAAAACCGTTTTTATAATTGTTTGTATAGTATCATATGTATTTATATGTATCTTATCAATTTATTTAATGTAATCTAGATATTTAATTATTTCTATAAACAAATTATGTTAATTCATCTATATTTAAGATGATTCATTGTATGTTTGGAAATATAGATTCGATTATGATATTCTATGAATAGTTTTCTTTTAAAAACTTTAATTAAATGAATAAAAAATAAAAAATAATCAACCAATCAAATTATAACAATTAATTGGAGAGCTTTTCTACGAGCGACATATCAGCATAAATCATTAAAGTGACTTCTCAATTAATATATAGGACGATTATTGTCATGAGTGGTTCATAGACTGAACAGACTAAAACGTATGCAATAAACGTTAATAGATCTGTTAAACTTCACTTGTCATCATAAAACATCTGGAACTCCAAAACATTATGACAGAACCCCAAGATCCACAACAAAGAAACTATTATCAAAATTACCACTATTATAAAGTTTTTGATAAAATAAAATGGATTAGATCTTCAATTAATGTTTAATAAAAAAGGTAGTAAATCTACGATTCAATGCTGATGTCAGAGTGCCATCCAAACTCCTCCAAGAATGCTAATATAACTCCGTTTGACCACCCAAAGCCCGTCTGCAAAGATTGTCAGCAGAGTTCAAAAAATCATCCCCACAAATATCTCTCACAATCCAATTTAACCCTGATATTCCTGTTTGTACAATTTAGACCCCTGAAAAGCTCTCTAACTTTAAAAAGTTGAAGAAGAGAGCTCAAATAAAAAATGTGTTACCTGTGGCTTATATTCACCTCCACCACCATACTCACCAAACTCTGCAACATTGAGCTTCTCATGAATACTACCACTCGTATTGTAAACACTATAGCTGCTTCTGATCCATCTCCTTGCAATCTCCTCTGCTATCTCTTTAGCTTCCTTTACACCCGATCTCGCAAGCCCTGTAACAATTATCTCTTGTTGCGGGGCCCATCCATTCGGATAATCCCTGTCATACATGGCAACAAAACGTCAACATTCAAGTAACTTAAAAGATTCAAAGTGGATACTTGAGACTCAAGTTTCATTTACCACTGTTGTCCTGAGTTTTTCAAAGAGGTTAAGATCCCAGCAGGAGCTATGAGCCCTGAGTTTTTAAGAGCCTTCACAACTTTCTTGACAAGATTTTCATCTACATTGTTACAAAGATAAAACGTTCCTATACAAACATTAGTACAATAGATACATGTAGTCATGTAGACATAGCATTACCTGAATTAAAGGAACTGATCCAGATTGGAGCAAAGTTAGAAGCAAAAACATTGGTGTTCTGGTTCTCAGCTTTCCATGTCTCGGGCTCCTGAAGACAACAAACACACTCGCATTAATGTTTTAATAACATCACAAATCAAACATTGCAACTAAAGATATTATGTAACTTACGTCACCATCGGAGGAAAGCCAGTAGTCTAACCACTGTCCTGCCTTTTCGTTCCAAAACACAGTTTCAAACGCTTTCTCTCTCGCTTCTGACGCTTTCACAAAACGCTCTGAGCCGTTTTTATCTCCACAAATATCCATCATGAACGCTATATCGAGTTCCATCTACAGTACAAAACATAATCATTTCTAGACTCAATCATATGCCTCTACAAATCTTTAAACCATAATTAATAGAATAGAGAAACCTTGAGAAGAAAAACATTTAGATCAACAGGAACAACTGATGTTGTAGCCATCGTTGCGAAATTAGGAGGATCCCTGCATATATTATTTGAGATTAATTAAGCGTGACAGTAAGATAAACTTATTTAGTCGCAGTTTTCGATAATTAATGTAACCTCATCCATCGTGTGCTAAAATCACATCCTGTTTCAGCAGCCGTGGCTATATCTCGAAGGAACCGTTGCTTCTCTACCGTATTCGAAAACGCTGAAGCAGATTCTTGATCCTGTGGTACATAGAGAGATAGAGAGAGTAAACATACTTTCACAGTAAAAAAAACACAGTTTACTTGCGGCAATGAGACAAGAAACATACGAAAACATAGGATTCAGGTCTAGGCATGTTCCACATGGCGTAATAGCGGCTTAACATGTGATCATTGCCACTAGCATCTCGAATAACCACCTTATGTTTTCCTACAAAATTAAAAGATACAATATAATCCAACGTTTAATCTAAGAATATACTAAATCATTACATAACTCAACTGAAAAAACTAACCTGAGTTCCAGAACTCGCACTCTTTGAGAAGCACAGGGATAGCTTTCCTCACAAGTTCTTCATCTTGGGTTGCATTATAAATCTCATAGACCATTGAGCTCAATAGAGGTGGTTGGCTTGTAACAATTTAACATATAAAAGTAACATTTTACTTTCTATTACATATCAACATTTATATTAGTGTGAGAAAATTATCAAGGTTGGTTACCTTCGGTTAGTGTAATAAGCTCTAGCTCCGTTCAATGCGTAACCATAAGTCTCCACAAGTGACATCAGATTTGTCACTATACCTTTGGCCGTAGTGAACATTTTACTCGTCATAAGTCCTCTGCACGTGCAAAAAGCACATATAACATGACAAGACACGTGAATCTTGTTCCGTAGTCAACACGTAATATAAAAAAGAGTGGAAGAAACAATAAAGAACTATAATCTGATCTGTGATTTGAATAAGTTGATGAACACTGACTTGATAACCCAGTAAGAATCCCAGTAATAGACTTCTTTGAATCTCGAACCGGGAATGATAACCGGTTCCGGCAACGGTAGAAGCGTGTGCCGGTCAGGAGACTCTCTCACGGAGTCAGAGACTCTGTAGCATAGTGTTTTCCACAGGCCGTGCACCTCACGTGCCCATTGTCTGACTTGATCGTTCTCTACGTTGAGGAGGAACTCGAAGGGATCTGTGACGAAATCCTCTGGTTCATGAGGGACCAGATCCTTCGCATCGTCGAAGTATTCATGGACGAACTTTTCAAGCTTCTTCACTGGCACTGGCAGGTCACGTGATCCGCTCGTGAGGTCGTTGAAGGCGGCCTCAACGGTGGAGAGATGGTGAGGAAGCTTGAGAGATAGGTCAATGTAGAATTTGGGGTCAGGGGTTATTTCATTTGGGTAGGACCGGTGCGCTTCTAGCTGCACGCGCTGGAGGAAAGTGACGAACGGGGTCGTCTGGACCACGGGACCTGTGTCTGAGATTGCCATGGAAGTAGCAAAAGACAAACCGAGGAAGAAGAACAGAGGAATGAAACGTTTTGGGTTTATGAAGGAAGCAAAGAGAGGAATAGAGAGGGAGGATTTGTAAGGAGATGAGGAGGATAAGAAGAGATTTAACTACACTTATGTTTGTGTAAATACATTGCTAAATGATTGAATTTGACTAGGGTTTCCAGAGGAGTCACCAAACCCTATGGCTGACTCAGATGGATCACTATCAATTGTTGTTTAAGGATGAGAACGATTAGATTTAGTTGACTCAGATGGATCACTATGATCTTAATTAAAGCACCAGTTTCCAAAGAGGTCAATTACAACACATACATATCCCAAAAAATAATAATCTATTTCTTAAACTAGAAAGTGACTTCCATAATATCAAAGAATCAAATCTCACTGGGGAAAAAGGAGTCACGCCTAGTCTATCAAATCTCTCTGAAATAAAAGTTGTTGGTGGCCTTACTTATTAAAAAGATCTAGCTTTTAGTTAAAGCTTACACATCATAGGAGGCTACTTTTTTCTTAATTAGATGAAGCATATGCCAAACCGTCCACAGACTAAACTTTTCCAATTTGATAAATGAATGATGTAACATTGTAACAACATTCTCAATACAAAATGCATTTTGACAACAAAAATGATATAATTAAGAACGAAATGAAATGAAACATAAACGCAAGATGTGATAGGAGAAAAAAAGATGCTGTGAAAACTTCCCTGCTGGAATCATTCTCATTAGATTGGCATATAGAGCCTGAGTAGTTACACCATTTGAGGGACTTGCAAGATATTCTCTACGTACAAAGATCTAAACTAGAAATGTACAGAATTTACAGAGTGCTTCTCCTATTACTGAAGAAGCAAATGTTGAGCCAACATATTTGCTTCTTCAGCAATAAGAGATGCACCTTCAAGAATCTATATTCAAGAAAACCAACGAACAAAACAATCTATCACCAAGTGAGAGTGAAGGGAAAAAGGTTTGAGAGTGACTCAAACATCATATGGTCCCTATAATACATTTTCTTAACATGGACAAAGACGTTTGAATAATATTTTCTCTATATGGAAGACTCCTTGGAATCGAGCTAAGCAAACAAAGTTTGAATGTTTGATAATTGAAATTAACACGACACTGACGCGTTAATCCCACACCAAAATGCCATACTAGTGCTAAGCAGAGTTCTTAAATAACATAATCCAAGTGTCAAAACTTTGATCATCGGTTGCACTAAACAAGTTGAACGTAACACTAACATGTCCCGGCTCTAAAACTTGAAAGATCACATAAAGGAACTTTACAGCATTTTTTTAAATCAAAACATCAAACATAAGTATTCATTCAAACCCAAGTAAGATCATCAGGTACACAGAGATAGATAAAGCATTCGAGAATCATAACAGAAGAAACAACACAGAACCAACGTCTGACATTTACAATCCAAAAGGTCTGAGCTTTCCATAAGCCATTACATTACACACAATGCAGACATACGAATTCAACCCAGGGAGCTGCGAGACACACACACACGAAGCAAAAAAAAAAAAAAACACGAGAGGATCTTCAATTACCCAGAGAGATCAAAACGGAGCTTAAACGGTGTCGTGTGAATGAGGCGCGGCGGAGAGAGCAAGGGGACGGTGGTAGGATTCCTCGCCGTCGTCGTCTTCGTCGTCATGGGAGGTGGAGAGGTTGACGCAGGCGCAGCGCTCGAGGGAGGCGAAGAAAGCGGAGATGAAGGAGGCGCTGACGCAGCTCGCGGCCTGGTTGATCTTCTCCATGGAAGTCGTTGAGGTTACGGTGGAGTTGATCGAGGCGCTGCTGATTACGCTGGTGGTTTTGTCCATGGCCTTACCGATCCGATTAGGGGAAGACGAAGATCGGGGGGACGGGGCGAGGGAAGTCGTCGATTTTGATTGAGATTGATTTTTGGCGATCTGAAATGGCTAGGTATCCCCGTAGGCATGGGCATAATATCCCTAACCCAAAATCCGAACCGAACCCGAACCGGAAAACTCGGTCCGTATCCGATCCGAAATGTAAAAAATATTCGAATGGGTCTTGCAAGGTGGTATAAAACATATCCGAAACCGAAGTGTTATTAACCAAATCCGAACGGGTAACCCGAAAAACCGAAAAAACTGAAAAATTCAAAAAGATATCCGAAGAAATCGATCCCAATGTCCAAAATAATATACAATATAATTATATGAAACATAAATATATACTTCAAATATTCAATTTCATATTTATTTTGATACGTTATCTAACAATAAGTATTTAAAATTTAAATAAGTATCTTAAATACTTAATTATATATAAATAAATATATATTTCTTATGTTTTACTTTTAAATTTTAGATTTTATTTCGGGTATATCTGAACCGATCCGATATAATCCGAATCCGAATGATATATGATTACTTTATGGATTCTATGATGTGATACAAAACCGATCCAAACCCGATCTGTTATATCCGAACCCGGCCCGTACTTGTAAATTTACTAGAATGGGACCTACGAGGTGTTATAAAAAAGAACCGAAATCCGAAAAACCCGATTCGAATGCCAGCGGGTACCCGAAAGCCCATGCATATATCCCCGCATTTGATGGGGTAGAGATTTTTGAATATTATAAATAGTAGTTTTTGATATTGGTAAATTAACAATAAGCGCATCTGGTGTAGTGGTATCATAGTACCCTCCCACGGTACTGACCAGGGTTCGATTCCCTGGATGCGCACACTTTTGCATTTTTTGTTTTTCATTAGTGGATTTATCCTTTCAACAATGTAGTAGTAGTTCTAAGACAATCTGCAATTGGATTAAATCTAAGTTGCATAGGTTCTAGTTTTGATTTACATAAAAAGTTTTGAATCTTGACTATAATGCTATTGATATCAAACTAAGTTACATACTATATTAACGCGATTTTCATCTCAAAAACCTATTAACTCGAGCTTTTAAGTGATTCATGTTTACAATTTCAAAACTAAAATAAACATGCTTGGAGTTAGTTTACAACTACAATTTACTTCTAACCTCACTCTCCCACTTACAATTACAAGTTGCAAACAAATGTTTTTCTTACACTTTTGTCCCCCATTAACATTCTTCCTTGTTCCTCTTCAACCCAAGAACAATATTACAGAATAAAACAAACAACCCCTAAACAATAAAAATATTCCAAAAAGAACTATTTACAAAAGAGTTACAATTCTCCAGTACTCTCGCAGGAGCTCCCGAGGTTCGTTGTTGCATCATGGACCAAGAGCCTTACTACACTAGTACGGGACAATCTAGGGATCTCTAGACATTCTTGAAGATCAGCATCACAAGCTATCAAAACCCATTCATTATCATCGTCCAGATACTTGATATCAAACGTACCTGCGTCAAGTTTCAGCCTCTTCGCCACTTCATCTTTCAGTTCCATTATACCCGAACCAGATGATATCTTGAACCGTATTATGTCTTCTTTGTAGCTTGCTTTGATGGTTACCGTTCTCATTTCTGAGCCTGATGGTTCGCGTGTAGTATTTGCAACAGCCTCTTCCTTTGCAGGAGCGTACATGTTGTTGTTATCATTGTTCATCCAGTTTGGTTCCGGAAACTTATCGTCGAATGGTGTAGAGGAGCAGAGGTTTCTCAGATCCTTTGAACTTCCAGCGTCTTCGATGGGCATTCCTCTGAAATGGTCTATGTTACCAAGAAGTCTGTTCGGTATTGCAAATGATGCGGCGGATACATCATGATCTCTAGAATATGGAGGAAAACAGAGTCCTGGGGATGCACCGACCGTGAATAGCGGATCTTGGTTCGGGACCTTTGTTTCATCTAATTGGTTACCGTCACATGAGCCGTGAGAGGTTGGTGTTCCAGCGCTCTCATCCCCCGTTCGTGAACGCTTATGACCATTGCTTGGTAACTCAGGCGAACCATTTGCCTCTTGAGGACTGTGATCACTTGACCAGTGGTTAGGTGAATGACTGGTGTTTGGTGGCTCTGGTGGTTTGGAACCGCTGGGTGAGTTTAGTGGCTGTGCTCCTGTTTGGCCGTTTGTCCAAGGGATGGAACTAACGGCCATTGAAGTCAGGTCGAGGCCTCCATCAGTACCTTGAACGGATTCTATGACGCGTTTCAGCTTTGTGATTGAGCGATTCACTTTCTTGATCTTCCTTGATGGCCACCGGGAGATGCCGTGTTGTCTGCAAATTCGCTTCATTGTTGTCGGACAAACTGAGGCAAGAACAATACAGAGTTTAGTCAAAATATCTATAACCAAAACATGAAATGGTAAGTAGAATATAAACTACCTCCGAGGCTCTTTGCAGCGTCTTTGAGACTTCCGGTGAAATATTGCTGAAGTACATCCAGACTGATTGTTTTCTCAGCCTTCCCACGCTTTTTCTCTGTTTTCTTCTTTTCCTTAACCACACCATTAGAAGTGGCCACGTTGACTTTCTCGTTTGCTGGATTTGAAGACTGAGCCGCAGGCTGAGGAATCAGCAGCCTCTCTGTCGCGTTTGACTTGAAACCAGAAAAGGGAACTCGAATGGATTCAATTTTTGAACGAACCTTCTTGTCCGGTAATGCTTGGATGATCTCGAAAGACAATTTGTCGTCATCTTCACCAAAGTCAACCCCAGATGCAACCCTCAGGCTCTGAAAATGTTCTTTCATTGTCACCAAAAGAGACCCCAGCAGCGAATCTTGCTCTTGGTCGTCTGTTATAGTCGAGGGAAGAAAGAATTCAAGAATGTAACTGTCGTCGCCTGTGTAAGAACTCTGGAGAGAAATTGCAAAACAACTGGTTAACTTGAACATAAGCGCATAATGGACCAGTGGATACTGCGTTTTGCAGAACTTGGTGATGTCTCGGCAGAAACACGAGCCGCCGTTGAGAAAAGCACGTCCAGCAACTCCCTGTCCTTTCTGGAGATGGTGTTCAAGACAGGCATCTCTAAAGCCCCAGACATGAGCATCCACGACATAGCAGGCCATGTCGGTTGTGGACATGCAGACTTGGCCCATGCAGCTACCGTCAAAACTGGTGCAGTTTTTCTTTAGACCCCCACCATTGGCAAGAACGCTCCCATGCTGGCATGGAACCCAGGTCTGAGCCAGAGGCAAGTTATGGGTCTCGCATACGACTGTCAACACTTCCAGAATCTCCGCAAGTGCGTTCTGGCGACTCTCATTGCATATCTGTGAATACAAAGTTACTGAAAACAGTGAAAACCCAGTGCCTAAATGGTACCGACTAAAGCACAAAATAATACTTGTATGTAACCTGAGTTGTTTGGTGATCAAGTATTTCTGAGCTTTTCAGATTCACCGCCTGCCAAAATGACCAAATCTTTTTATCATTAATGAGGAATAAGGAATATAAAGCTCTGTACAAAAAAATAGTTCAAAGCAGCAGCAAATCACAAAAACAGAATGGATATACAACACAGTGACAGATATTGAAGAAGCTATAACTGAGATAGAAGCCAGCAAAATGAAATGAATTTGTTATTATCATGATACCATCAAAGAATAAACCATGCTTTGGAGAGGATGAGCTTCAAAATGGCAGGCTAGCAGACGTGCAGAAACTATTTATCAGACGTTATTTCTCGATATAACTAACAAGGCAAGAATTGCAACTTAAACCTCAAGTCAACTCACACAAATAAAAGGTTAAACAGAGCAAGGCTGAAGTATGAGCAGAAGTGAGGAAAAATAACCAAACCTCAAGGGCTTTGCAAACTTTGTCCACCTCGGGTGCATAGTGAATCTTCTCCGAGGTCATGATAAGTTCCACGACACCAATGCATGACTCACCCGAGGGATTAAACACAGGCAAAGCCAGTGTTCCACGCACGTTATAATGCAAGGCGTGGTCAAGCCGGGAGAACTCTTTGCTGGAATAGTACTGAACATTTGGCGTCCACTCAGGCAACTTCTGACGGAAAACCCGACCCGGGAGCCCGAGCTCAATGTCACAATCACTATCCACAGAAAACATATAGGTGAGAGAGATCATCCTGTATTGATTAAGCCCGTTACCGTTAGGATTAAGAACAAAAGGTTGACCCAAAGTCGTCAGCAAATCACGACCATTCTTTCTCACAGGAGCCCAGACCTGAGCCAAGACGTGCTGTTCGGTTGATTCTTTGAAGTACCGAAGCGCCTGAGTCATCCTCTCTTTGATCACACAGTAGTTGTCTGCGTTCTCTGACGGGACTAAGCTCATCAACGGAGAAGGAAAGTTGAAACCGTTGTGTTTCTCTGTTGTGGTTTCAGCTATTGATGATGAAGAAGCGTCTGCAAGATTCATCATAGCCTACTACTTAAGTACAAATCTACTTTTAGCAACTTTATTTATCATATTACCAAAAATAGAAACTCGAGAATTTGCAAAAAAAAAAAAAAAAAAAAGTCAAACGCGAAATCAATCAATCAATCAATCAATCAATCACTCAATCAATCAAGCAAAAGCTCTGTTCAATCCGTAAGCAAGAACTTCAAATTCAAGTCTAAATCATTCCACTACGATAGCAAAATTCTAAATATCATCGGAGAAGAAGAGGAAGCTTAGAGAGTTGGGCGAGACTAACAAGGGAGAAAGAGAGGATAATCGGCGAGATGGAAAGAAGAAACACCGGAGGCGGAGCTAATCTTCTCGCCGTCGTATCCACCGTTAGTTGCGTGGTTACCGTTAACTCCACCGTCGGAGAACGCCCAGAGAGGCGAGCAAGGCTGCTCGGAGGAGGAGGAGACGAAAATCGGCGAAATCATGCGATTCGAGGAGGATAAGTAAGGGATCTGATCGAGAGGCCATGAACCGTCGAGATCCAAGTCATCCACGTCCATCCGAATCTCCCTTGACCTCCTTGACGACGCTGGAGGCGTGACGCCGTTTCTGGCGGAATCATCATCATCGGGGTCGCACATTTTTCTGGAATATTCCCGGGGGAAGTTTTTTCGTCTGCAAGTTCGCTTCGTTGATAGTATCTTTTAGATTAGGGGATAGAGAAAGAGAACAAGAAAGATCAGATTTGCAGAGTGTGATTCCAAAAAATATACTGCAGAATCAAACAAAATACAAAATAATTTCGGATAATATATTGGAACCGATTCTCTGCTTCACAATACAACTGTCTCGTCTCCCCCACCTTGATATTAAATAAATTATTATTCTTGTCGACATATAATTTTAATATTCCTCGAGATTTTATTCACTAAAATTATTTTTCCTATACATTTTTTTTATATACGGCTTAATAAAAAAGAATTTCGAACGGCCGCGAATCCAAATAACAATACTCACAACTATGAACTATTTACCACAAGAGCGGGAGGATCAAGTTAAATTATTGTGACAACAAAAGATCCATAAAAGATCTTTCTTATACATGTTGAGAACAAAAGAAGACATTTGGCAAAAAAAATTGTGACAACAAAAGATCAATAATTATTCAGGTAATTTGTATTTTTCACTTGTTAACTAAATTTTCTATCCATTTTAAATTAATTAGGATTATAGATTAGACGTTTTATGATTCTGATATTTTTTATTGGATATTTTTAATTCTAATTAAACTAATACAAATAATAATTTTAAAACATTCTAATGATGAAATAAAACTTGAACATTCTTTTTTATTAATTTATGCGAAACAAGCTCATAATTATATAGCTAAAATCAAATAGGTAACCACTTTAGTAGTTTCCACTCAATGAAGAATTGTTTTGTTGATTTCTCTTCAATTCGAAATTATAAACTTCTCATGTGGCTGGATGGCATAGGTCTCTAATTTGTACATAGAACAATCAGTTTTACCTCACTGATCGGGTTCCTAAAAAATTAGTCGGTTAGATTTCAGTCCGTTGGACAAAAAAAATGTCAAACAAGTTAATTTTATTACATCATCGTTAATATTATTATTCGATTTTATGGATGATATGAACTGCCTAAACTATAAATTTTCAACAGCAAACAACCGAGCTATTATTCACTACATCAAACAAAAATTAGCTCGTGTAGGCATTGTGCTTTGTCAAGCCTGACGGCTGCATTTTACGACACGTTCAACACACCTGGTGGGAATCCACCAATCAGTTGCTTTAAAAATTTGTAAAAGTTTTAAGATGTTTAGAGCATGATCAAGTGGGTTTCTTATGATAAGTTTTTAGCGGAATATAAGAAACTGTTTCTTAACTTTTAACTAAAAAAATTAAGAACAGGTTGTAAGAACCCTTCGTTAATCACGCTCTTACTATATTAGAATAAGCTAATAGGTGCAAAATAGAATTATTACGTAATGCCTTTTCGAGAATGCTAATGGGAGTTGAGAAGTGGAGAAAACAAATCATTGGCGCACGTCATTCTTTTGGAATTAGTGTGATTCACTAGTTATTTGATTATTTATTTTCTCCTTTTTTTTTATTAACCCAGGGGTATCCAGATCCATGGAGGGCCAGCCTAATTCCCAAGAGGAGATGCAGCCTACGGATAGACCCTCTCTCCGGATATTCAAAATGGGCCCTAAAGCGTAGACTCATATCCGTATTAGGTGACCAGGATAATTGTGACTTAGTTTCGCGCAACAGGTGGATCGAACCTGAAACGTCTTGGCGTCTCAGTCCCGTCTCATTACCACTATACCATAATCACCCGGTCAAATTTACTTTCTCCTTTTTTACACGTTTGTTTTGTCTTTTATTTGATGGATGAGTTAATTTCTATTTTTAAAACTCATCAACTTGTGCTAATTAGTGATATCGTGTTGTTTGTATCAAAACCTACAACTTGCATACGGTTGTTTAGAGAAATGTCAAAAACCATATAAATCAATATGGTGATACTTCTTGATAGCTATATATTTTGAGAAACACATTATGAGTCAAAAGCTTTGTTATAAAAAAAAAGCTGCCACATAAAAAAGCAGAAAACATTAAATGTATTGAAAAGAAAGATAACATACGAAACCAATAAAAACGAAGAGGAAACTCCAAAATCTATAAAGAACATGAAATAGTATCATTAATCCTCTACTAGTATTAATAGCCAACGAAAAAAATAAAGGCAAAATCTTGATACGGATTCCACTTTCGATCATTTGTATTCTATGATTAAGGAAATCATTTATTTTAACCGTGGAAATGATTAAGAAATGTAAAGAAAACCCACTATCTACTTTAATTTTTAGTCGAGGAATAAGTCATATTTTGAATTTCGAGTTTAAATTTTAATTAAATTATTTTAGAATAGTAATGCCACCCTCACCAGTCTCTTTGGCGTTTATACATTATCCAAAAATTAATGTCCAAAAATAGTGGTCGGGAAGTTATGTGAGATCCATCGCATGATCCGCTAATTATTGTCTCGATTTCTTTCAAAAAGTATGACATATGCAGAGTCTTTGAGTGGATAACTCATAAAAGAAGGTCACAAACTTGCCGCCTGGGGTCTAAGTCGTCCGACTATAAACACATATCAGGGATATAGATAGGTTTTGGTGGCTAAAGCCTAAAACTGTATTTATAGAGAGAGCCCAACGCCACTCAATCAACCCACGACTTAAATTTGAAGACACCAAGTCCAAAAACACTACACAATAAATAATATACACTATTGTTGTAACATAATATTTATGCTGATTTTACATCAACGTAAATCCTCATTGTTTTTATTCTTACTCTGTACATGAAACGCTGGATCAGACAAGACATTTAACCCTAGGTCCCCCTTGATTTCCGTTCAACATTCTTCTCAGCATGGAACCCAACTCTCTGCCTCAGATATATATGGATGCTTTTCTCTGGAACCAGATCTCTGTGGGAACAGCGGCACACACACATCACCACCTAAGAACCTCAAGCTTTTGGGCTCTCTCTCTAGCGGAGACCGACTCTTGGACCTGGAAATCTATCCTAAAGCTGCGTCCCCTAGCTGAACTCTTCATACGTTGCAACTTGGGGAATGGCGCAACATCAAGCTTCTGGCAGTGCCGGCCCGGAATATCCAGTGGCCTAAACCAAAATAAAAAAAATGTGGCCTTTAATTTATTTTCAGAAATTTTGAATTTTGTTTATCATTACTATATTTTTATTTTATATAGGAATAAAACCAAATATAAGAAACCAAATTCCGGTTATCTTTTAAATCAAACAAATATAACAGTTTAGTTGTGATTGCTGTAAATTTTAACTTGGATTTTTGTTAAGTTATTTTACATTTATATAAAGAATCAAGAAAATCATAAAAATATAAGAAAAATGCATTACTATATGTGTTTGAAATATAAAATATGACTGTCTTTAACTATGATAAGTTAGATGACAATAAATGATAGTTAAAACGAAATATATATACATGATTATTAGTTATACAAAAAGACACTAGGAAAGTATGAGAAAAAGGAAAATGACTAAATATTCTTTAGTATCAATTATATCCAATGGGATTCTATTGAAAGAAGACACCAAGAAAGTATGAGAAAAAGGAAAATGACTAAATATTACATCTTATAATAAAGAAAATATAAAACGACCACTTATGTTCATTACACACATTATAAGATTTTGTGGCCCTAAAAATGTTAAATATAAATGTGGCCTAAAGCAACAGCTTTACCTGCCTTATGGCTAGGACGGGCATGGCTTCTGGTATGATTCATGGCTGTCTACGGGTCCTATTATCAAACTCATCGGTGAAAGCGGCCCACATCATCTCAGAGTTCCACCTAACGCCTCTGTTTCGGAAGTCTGCTCGACTGTGGGCTGGAACCTTCGCTCCCCAAGATCTGACGCAGAGATAACACTACATACTCATCTTACTGTGATTGATACCTAGTCTGAGCACTGTATAGGATGAGCATGTTTGGGTAGCAAACGGGATCGAGTCAAGAGAGTTCAATTCTGCAAGGACTTGGGATATCATCAGACCGAGAACCACTAAGAAAGATTGGTCATCTACGGTTTGGTTCAAGGGTTGCGTGCCAAAGCATGCTTTCAACCTATGGACTGCACAGCTGGATAGATTGCCAACGCGAACAAGACTAGCTAGCTGGGGTGTAACCAAGAAGACTTCTTGTCCAGTCTGTCTGTTTGGGGAGCAAAAAAGGGATCATATATTGCTACATTGCGGTTATGCCACAGAACTGTGGAGATGCATGATGGCCAGACTGAAACAAATTCACAGAGGCTTCACTGAATGGGCTGAGCTCCTTTCTTGGATAAGAAGCGACTCCACATTAGCTCCTTCTCTCTTGCGGAAGGTCGCCACTCACTCTACGATCTACAACATATGTAGGCAACGGAACAACCAGCTTCACAATCAGATCCTCATCCCAGCGAGCACTGTCTTCAGACTGATCGACAGAGACATCCGTAACACCCTCTTAGGAAGAAGACCAAAGAAGAACTTCAGGCCACTCTTGGCAAAATGGCTGATGTAATCAAATTCTCTTAGGATAATTCTTTTGTAATGTTTCCTTGTTTTATTTTTTGCCTGGGAAACCTTATCGTAGGACTTTCAAACTCTTGTAGGATCCTTTATTCATTTATATGATATTAACGTTCGTAGCAAAAAAAAAAAACATTCTTCTCAGCTTTCACTATTGTCATTACATGATATTTATGCCTATTTTACATCAACATGTACGCCCTCAAACTAACTCTTATAATAAATGGTTATACAAGACATGTGAATTTAGATTGCCTTATCTAAATTTGGAGAAATTTCAATTCTACCACAAGTTTGATACCATTTTTCAAATTTACCATTCATAAATGGTTATTTTCATAAATACCATAAATTTGTGATTATATAACACTAAACTAATTTTTCTAAATATTTACTGAACATTTATAAATTCACCCCAACCAATGAATATTAAACCCTAAAAGCTAATCACTAAAACCTAAACTCAAATTTTAGTATATTTTTGACTAAGTGTATTTTTGAAAAATGATACTTAATTTGTGGCATTGTTAGCAATTTCTTTCTAAATTTGTGTTATTTGATGGACTAACCAACTACTTTAAAACGAAAAAGTTTGATTTCTCTTTTTCAAAAAAAGAAAGAAAGAAGCCTTGATTCCATTGCATGACGACTTATAAATTAACAATATCACTGAAACATTTTCAATTCCCATATACTCCTTCCATATATAAATAACTAATGTTACAAAAATTTAATGTTTAATAATATAACTAATGCATTTGTCTTTTAAAATAAACATAAATTAAAATGTAAAATTATAAGTGGTATAACATTATTGATAAGACCAAAAATAATAAAAATGAAAAATTTTAATATGTGTGAGAAACCTTAATCCTTCAAATACAGAGGGAAGTATATTAGTTCAACTAGCTAGACTTTCTTTGTGCAGTCCAACTAAACCGTATAAACAACAAACAGTGGTGTCACTTGATCTACAAACAAAAGTTAATTGTGCGTCGAACTTTTTACGCTCCAACCTCTCTCTAACTTAAAAAAAAAAAAAAACCCTAATTTTGTTGTGTTCTCCCGGCGGCCGCCGTCCCCTAGGGGTGGTCGCCGGTAGCTTCTCTCTGTGTTTCTATTCCGTTTATCTGTTCATCTCCGTGGTCTATCTCTATTTCGGCTGGGGTTGGGCTTGGTCGAGTTGTCTCCGGTTCAGATCCGGCGGTTCCTGGCTCAGATCTGGTGGTCCATGGTGGTTTGCGGTGGGGCTTGAGGACGGTCTTCCCTTCTATTGTGGTGTCTCCGGTCTGCGAAGGGATCTCTGCTCGGTGACGTTTTCCCTTTCTCTGACCAAATCTCTTCGAGTTGGTGGCGCGTGAGTCGTGCGATAAGCTCGTTCGATACTGTCGCTGTGGAGCGTGGCTGATGGCTTCGTAGTGTCTGGTTTCAGAGCGGGCTTGGCGCTTGTGGATCTGTGGATCTCAAGTTCCTCTGCTCCTCTTTTGATTCTCTGGTGGTCTCCATGAGGTCGCGCGTGGAGAGATTCCAAGGGATCGTCGTCTCTTCCTTGCGATCTCGCCAGTGGCGGCGCGTGAAGCTGATGTCTCCCCCTGTCGAGCTCCTCTTGACATGTGGTTCTTACATCACTCTAAAGCTGGAGTAGGTCCTACGGTGTGGCGCTCCTGGTCACCAGTCTCTGTCCCTTCGTCATCTTAGCAAGTTGGCTTTGGTGAAAGCGAGTGGTTCTTAGGTCAGCGGAAAGGTGTTAGCTTGGCTCTCGGGCTTCTTTCTACGTTCGACGGTTGTTTCTCCGGAGGAGATGTGCCCGACCTGTCTCACTGCTCTATATGTGTGGTGGGTTAAAAGGGTGTACACGGTCCCGGGGTGGAGGAGTTGGAGGCAGCAATCTTCGAACTCCCGTCCCGAACGACGATATCGCCGGTTGTGGACTCCTCCTCGTGCTGCCGGTGAGGCAATGTTGGATGTGCTTGCGAGCTCGAGACGTGATTCTTTGGGAATGTATTGATGAGTGGGTTTCTAGAAGCTGTAGGAGCCGGTGCTTCAAGGTTTGAGGGCACCTTTCTCTCCGGTAGCTCACGGCAACTGGAGGCTTGTTCCGCTCATACCCTCTCATTAGGTCCGTCGCTGCTACGTTAACATCAGTCCCTTTCCGGACATCATCTTCTTTTGTTTAAAGTTGTACTCTGCTTTAGATGATCTGTTTAGTTTCAATTCTTGCACTCTGCTACTTTGTGTCTGTGTTCTTCTGTAAAAAATGAAAACTTGGTAATATAATCTTTAACATTTTACCAAAAAAAAAAAAAAAAACAGTGGTGTCACTTAAATAAGAATTAACATTTTAAGAATAATCATTATGGATGGTCGGCTATATATTAATAACAAACGTACAGTGAGATAATTTGTTGTTTTGTGGCCAGTGTAATTACTTTATTCAGTGTTTTGACGACGTCAAAGAGCAATATACTGAATACACTTAATTACATTTTCTTTTAAAACTATTTTTTTATTATAACACTACCAAGCTTTGATGATATCATATGGAACTAAAATAATATGATTCATGTTGTAAAAAAACAGACATCACATTTTCTAAATTCTAAGTAAGAAATTAGCGATTCATGTGGAAATTGTCCAAGAAGAGCTAGCGATGGACACCGCAAGAACCATAATTATGTGAATCACAGCTGTGAATATTCGTCAGCCTATTAATGAAAATGAACAACTAAATAACATGAATATATAATTTTTTTGTCAAACATGAATATATAATTAAAAAAATTAAACTACTGAAAGAAGGAGAAGAGGTAAACCCATATTAAATGATATAGTTGACCCAAAACTTAAATGATAAATCTAAAAAATGCCAACGTAGCCTACATTTCCAAGATAACAGGGTCAACTTGTATCCGTCAATAGCAAATTACCTGAAGAAACTGACCAAGCTATCGGCAATTTGGATTAAAAAATCGATTAAAACTTTTAGCGAGTATTTACATGACTGAGAGACTTTTATTAAATGTTAAATACGAAGTGTGTTAACAAATCAAGCACATATTCTGACATGATTGCATCGTCGTATTACAATAAACGGACCATTTCTAATATATTTCTATACCTTTTAAAAATATAAAATAAAAATGAAATTTCTTCTAATGTGTAGTATTTTTTATAATAAATACATGTTATTAATTCTGTTATATATATATATATATATCTATTGGAATAAATTTCTAAAAAAATACTTATTGAGTTAAAAATAATATATTTTAAAGATAAAACAATTTTTTGGCTAACAAATATTTTAATGAAACTGAATGAATAGTAAATTCACAAAAGACCTCAACATTTCACCTGATTAGAGCACAATTCATTGATGATATAAGATGTTTTTTTGTCCATCAGTCTTCTTCCTGGGCCATCAATCATCAATCTGAACTGAAGTTTTGGCGGCCCATTTTTTTTTGTTCTTATCTAACTAAGGGACGCGAAAAGAAGAAAAAATGGTGGAGAAGAAGAGAAAGGTGGTCTTCCACTTGTTGTGACATTGATTCGATGTTTCGTATTGATATAAATAAATGACGGAACAATCATATTTCTAAGCTCAATCTCATCCTTCAGCTTGTTTCCGACGAAGAAGTTTAGATGAGGCACTCGCTTTCAGTAGAACTAGCTAGAGATCTTTGTGGGATTTTATTATGCTTATATCTCTGAATGAAATCTCGTAGAGATTTATCCCGAACAGGTTTCAAATAGTGAGGTAAAAAGACTAAGTGATACATAGTTACATGCGAGCTTGAGCATTGAATCTGACTTTAGAGCATATATATATATATACTAGGATCAGCCCGGGCTACGGCCGGGTTTTTTGTTTAAATTTTAGTTTTTATTATATATTTTTATGTTTATTTTAATATATAAATATCATAATCTATTATAAAAATATAAGTAGCTAGACAATTATAAATTATTTTCAGTTATTTATTTATTTTTCTGTCTAACGAATTTCAAAAAAATTAATATTTAAATTTATGATATTTTTGTTATTCAAAATTATATATAAGGCAATGAGCAAAATGAAAAAAGTTGATTAAATTTTAGCTATGTATTTGATTGGCTGGATTGTAGAAATGTTTCATTTCACTTTTTTTTTATATAAATTTTGTATAATTATTCTTTTTTTAACTTAATTGACCCTCCTCTTTAAAACTACAATCCTTGTAAAATATATTTTTTTCTTAAAAAACCAGTTTAAAAATTGTTATATTTTTCTGCACTAAAAAAATTACAACTACATCACTAAAACCTAAGATCTACAAACTAAATTCTTACAACAAAATTTCTGCACTTACAACCCAACTAATCGGACCCAAAATATTCGTTTATCTTACTTATATAAGTTAATTTATAAGACTGTATATTTTATTCACGTAAAATAATTAAGTAACTGATTTAATTACTTAAGTAATTAATTTACAGAAGATCCTAACATATTTTTCAATGTCTTTGGGTTATATGCTATTAGATTATTTTATTAATATATTGAAAAGTTTGCATAATATCAGACAAATAAACTGTAAGACAACTAAAAAATAAAACAGAGGGACACAGCTTTGAAGTTTTCTAATATTTATTTATTTTAAGTTATTTTAATAGAAATTTCTAATGTGACTGTCTAATATTTATTCTAAGAAATTTATAGAAGTTTAAGATATATTTTCATAGCATTTTTGAAAATAAAATATTTAGCAAATATATGTAAATATATTAATTGTGTTCAACTTGTGGATTTAAAAAAAATAAATAGCTATATCTATCTATGTAAATATAGTAGCCTTTTCTTGTTTAACGGTCATAACATTTTTGAAAATAAAATGTTTATCAAAGATATGTAAATATATTAATTTTGTTCAACTTGTGGATCTTTGTTCTAAAAAATAAAACTAATTATGTCTATATAAATGTAGTAGCCTTTTCTTGTTTAATAGTTTTTTCCCCAAAATATGCATTTGTGTGAGATAGAATAATTATGATCTAATCGTTTTTATCATAATTATTTAATTTTGATGAAAATAATTGTTAAATTAACAACTGCCTAAAGCTTTCTCGAATATTCTATTTGTTCTTTTGTTCGTTTTTAAATAACTAAAGGAAATGGTGGATGAGGAGTAACTCAAACAGACATTGATATACGATCATCTGCATGAATTTTGATAATCATGTCGTTACTTTAGACTATTTATACAACTTTGTGCGCTTGATTCATCCAGTGAGTGGTTGTTAGAAGTAGTCACATAGGCGTCCCTTGAGCAATCGTCTCCACTCTCTACTCGAGCCATCTGTTTCTAGCTCCGCTTAAGACTTGCTTGTCTTCTTATTGCTTCATCACTGATGTCATGGGATTAGCATGCTGCTGATAAGCTTCTAAACACCTGTAATCTCCGATTGAGCTTTGCAGCCTTTAGAACCTTCGAAGATTGTGATGTGACCGTAATGAGAGGATGGGATTTTTTCCTCGCGGCATCCTACACCGTCAGGCAGAGTCCTCATAGTCCGTCGGACAATCTAGTATCTCTGATAGGCTTTGCACCAACAACCTGCCCCGTGGAGAACCAAACGTACTTTGAATCTGCAAGAAGAACAATAAAGCTTTTCTCTTGGTGGAGTAAGGCGAGTGAGTAGTGGCACCTAAGAGTCCATTGGGAGTTTGGGACGTTTCAGAGTGATCCACGCTTGAACTCTCATAATATCACCTTCTTGAATCAACTAAGAAAACAGAGAAGCATAGCAGGATCCAATCATTCAAGCGTAGCCTTACAACCAAAGCTACCAGCTTTAAAAATAAAAAAACGTTCCACTTACCAGCTTTTCTCTGACTTCAACCGCCAACATACACAGAAAATCATATTATCTTACAAAAAGATGATATCATTTAAAATGTCACAAAAGGAATTTTCCAGTTCTCCAAATCTACACAACTCTCCTGTGTCAGAAAGAGCATAACATTAGATTCGTAGGTTACTAAAATGTTGTTACTGATCAATCCAAAGAGATATAAAATAACAGAATGAGAGTGATTATGCTTACATGATGAATACTATATGGTTGAAGACTAAGCCTATACATTTAACTGATATCGTAGAGCTACTTCTCATTCTCTTTCGAGCATCTGCTACCTCTGGATTTGCTTCCCTCCCGACCAAGCATATCCAAGTAGATTCCTATTTCATAAAGAGTGTATCATTTAGAACAACTTTTCTTCTCGGTCTTGTTGAATTTGTGCTGTTCATGGGTGCAAGATGTGATATTTATACTCACATCTTCAGTCGGTTGGCTTGGAATCCAAAGAGGTCGATTGAAATCTCCAGAGTGAGAGTAGTGGGGTAATCACCTTAAAGCTCGAATTTAAGGCATTTTAATGGAAGGTGGAGACGACGTTACAGTGAGTTGATGAATGCTTTTGTTTTCTGAGTAAATCGGCAAAAGGAAGGTGAAAAGACGACGAAGAAAAAAACCTAAACTACTTAACTGGGCTTAATAATAAATTTTAGAAAAGCCCGACAGCAAGATGAGAATGGGCAAATGAAACGATGAGTTTTGCTCACCTGGGACACGTGTCAGCACCACATTGCACGAATTTGTGATTTGGATGCTGAGTTGGCTTCACCAGGAGAGAGAAAACTCTCTTTTATATATATAGATCCTAAAAATGATTAGACTTGAGTTTTTCTGCACAATCTAATTGTTTTTTTTTTTGAAAAAAGGTTTTCAATTTAAATGCTAGAAAGATACAGAGATAAGGTTTTAGGGACCTTAAGAGTTCAAAGATAAAACAACATGCAACGGTTTTAAAGTCAAGAGAGACGCGAAAGCAACATAGTATGATGAAGGCAACACTTAACAAGATTTTGTTGTGAACTCAGTGATGAGGACCTCTTCCTCGGCCTCTTTTTCCTTTCCCTGTAACAGTAAACCATTCCATCTCCTTAAGCCTTTGAGATGGCTTTAATGGCCTACCGCCTCGTGACCTTAGTGTTGATTCATCATCTACAAACGGGTCACGAGGATGTGTAGGGGAAGTATCATGAGAGGCAAAAGTAAATGGTAATGGAGAATTTGAAAAGACAAGTTCCTTGGCTGGTGGGACACTCGATGGTTCACTGGCATCAGCACTATCCAATACCGCAAATAAGTTGTCATGAACAAATGGTACAGAAGACGGAGAGGAGTTAGAGTTATCAACCACAATATCAACATTCCCAACAAACTTCCCTGAAGGAGCCTCTGGAGTTGGTGGTACAGATTGTGTTGAGGAGTCAACAGGTTCTGCGACATCTAATTGTTTGCAGGTTTCGTCATTAGGAGAGACGGAGACATCTAATTGTTTGCAGGTTTCGTCATTAGGAGAGACGGAAACTACGGTAGGTGGTGGGAGTTCCTTTTCATCAGTAACAGCAGTAACATGAGTAACTTGAACAATTTCAGAAGGTGTACAAGACACATGAACCTTTTCAGTGAAAGAGCCTGTAGGAGTGTTTACAGCCACAACTGAAGCAGAGGGGACTGTGGTGACTTCTCTACTTGGTTCTTCTATTTCTGAGTTTTCATTTATAGGGAGGCCACTTCCTTCATGATCAAGAAGAATACAACCTTGAGAATCAAAAGATAAAGCATCTGTTTTTTCCTGAGATTCTAGTGGAGCTGATTTAGTAGCTTTGAGAGACTGATATGCAGCAGAAGAGTTTTCAGATACAGCGTTGATTGGAACCAGAGGGAGACCAAGGCATCTAGGTGCTTTGTGACCTAACTGCCCACACTTAGGGCACACAGAAGGCAGCCATGAGTATATAACAGAAACCATAACAGTTATATACTCATGGCTGCCTTCTGTGTGGGTTATATACTCATGGCTAACAGAAACAATCTAATTGTTTCGTGACCATTTTATATTATTTTGTGCAGACTTTGTAGATGTGTGTTCTAGTTTCAGATTTTTTTACCATATGAGAGAGTTTTCGTATTATTATTGACATTTGCATTTTGTTTGTAGCAAAAAAGAGTCTTATCTTGGTGGATACATTTCCGGCATAAAGTCTTGAGTCCATCACAGAAAAATGATTGGAGGTCAGTTGAATTGAGTTTATAATGCTATGATGAATTCTTGACCTGTTATTGTATTTGCTATGTGAAAAGTGATAAAGCGAGCACTTCAGCCTTCTCATGGTTTCCTTTTCTACAAACTCAGTACTCAAAAAGAGAGAATATATTGCTTAAGTAGTGTACGGAGCAAGCACTAAGTCCAGAAACAGTAAACCCAACAACAAAAAAGTTTGATGCTTATCTTGTGCGCATGCTTCCTTATCCCCTTTTTTTTAATTTGTTTCTGCATTTAATCCTTGGAGATAGTGACTTACACAAGGCGCTGAAACTTTTTAACTAGTCCAGAATATTTTGGCCTCATACATAATATAGCACACTGTGAGATTGGTTCACTTTGCAACCGTTAGTAATTAAACTACATGCTACTGAGTACTGAACATGCATCTATAAATAGTAAATACAGTCATACAGATGGATCGTTATGATTACTATACACCTACTTCCACAGAAAATGGAACTCCAGCCAATTGTTTTACATAATATTCACTTTGTAGCTTTGTCTTGCTAGTTTACATTTCGTGCAAACCATTACATCATATTTAGCCTTGACTTAGCCCATTCTCATCACAGAACGTACGGGTCAATTGATTAGGCTGTATTATCTTTATTTATCTCCTCTTCAGCCCACCGTTTGGTCTATTATCTTTAACATTTACGTGCAGAAAAAGCCGTGTGGAGAGTTAACAAATACGCCTTTATTTGACTGTGATTCAGTGTTCTCAATATATATCTTCTTCATACTATTAATGTAGAGACCTCTCTGGAAAACAAACGTTGAGACCCTATTTTCTCTTTGCAGTTAGTTAGATACTTTTTCATTCTTCAGAGACCGACCATGGTAGGGAACATGTTCTGATAAGAAGCCGCAAATGTCATTGTCCTCAACAAAAGCATCATCAGAATCTGATACCAGCAAAAGTCACTGAATGAAGTCTGTTTCATCAAGAGGTGGGTATACGGAATTGTATTGGTGTACACAGAAAAGCTTGATAGAATCTAAAGTACAATTTATTTAAAGGCTGATATACAACTGTCTGTAAGTCATTGAGTTACCGTCTCTTGATCAGAAGTTATATCTCTTTTGGTTAAAAATTATATATCAAACTGAGTTATCAATGTGACTTGGCTGCACCTAGAAACATATATTAATCACATCCATTGGCTTATGTTTGTTCGATAACAGCATCCAGAGATCAGAAAATGTCATTGACACAGCCATCACAGATTCTTTAGAGGTCGTACAGACCAGCTTTTCATTTACTTATTGTTCTATAGTGACAGTTTATGGTGCGTGAAAGCTAATTTTCTGGCGCAAATGATGGCTCGAAGACACATCTGCACCAACCTCCAAATTCTGACCTCGAATTTAAGCAACCATCAACATCAAATTTTCACCTAAAATGGTAAACTTAACAAACTATTGATTGTCAGTCAGAAGTTGAATATTTAGCTAGTGACTAGGAATTTCTTCGAATTGTTTGAATTTGCTTAGCAGGCCTATTTTTGTGTACAAATCTGGAGAAAATTCTGTAAGTATAAAAAAATAGGATGAAATTTATGTAGTTCTTATGAATACTTAGGGTGCAATAATATGTGTGATCATACTGATCTAATCCAAATTAGAGTAGAGACCAAAGTTTGCTGCTCTCCAATACTGATATAAATAACTTGTATTTTAGTGAAATAGAAGACTAGAGTGCTTTAGCTAGCAATCGTAAACAAGAACACAACTGTAACCTTAAAAGCCAGCCTGTGTCTGCTCCTACCAATATCTTTACAACCATTTGAAAAGTTCAGTTGTTTTTAATATATATTTTGTATTTTAGAAAAAGTTTAATAAAGTAATTTTGTAATCCCTTAACTCATCTATTTAGAATCTAAGTTAGTGATACCTTTTTCAGAATTCCCACTATGAGCGAGGGAGGTCACCCCTCAGGATCCACTACCACCAATATTACAAAAAATATGTATAGTTTTGTACATGTAATCTAGCGAGATTAAAGATATTCTTATGATTTATATCCATAGTAAGCTTATCTTAGTCTCTGTGTGCTTAGATATTTTTTCCACACCAGATATTATATTTGAATGATATGAGAAGTTTTAGGCTTTTAGCTAATTCGATAAAACATGTGAACAATATAGGGAAAAATAAATGCCCTAATAAAACATGCAAGTGAGAAAAGGGTCAAGTTGTCCATAAACAACGTGAAAAAACAAAAAGCTGTCTATCACTAAAGAAAAAGGGGGAAAAACGACCAAAGTAGGTCACAAATCAAATCCTAAATCAAGATATATTACCTGGGTCCTAGGCACAATCATCTTGGTAAGTTTATGTGTCAGTCATTAAAAGTCATTAAAGAATATCAAAAAAACCTTTTCTGCTTTTGCAGGTAGTGAAAGATTATTGTTCCAAAAGTATAATCACATTATTATCTGTTTTCCATGAAATTAACAGGTATTTACTGTTGATTTATGTTTGAGTTTACTAGGACATCCTGTTCTTTTGGTTGAAATGTGAAAAGGTTACAAGATAATCTTGCTAAAGTTAAAATCATATAATCTTGGTAATCTACAAATATTGGTAGGTTGTCGACTTGTTTCGAATCTTACTTTTAAAATAAAAAAAATAAGTAACTGAAAATTCTTAGATTTGGGTACATAATCTTGTCCTAATCCAAGTGAAGAGACTTTTAATTTAAGTAATCACCACTTTCCGAAAGTAAAAGAGAAGAATACATAGAAACAAAGTGACAAAAAAAATGTACATTGTAACAAAGTGATTTTACTACTGTGGTTTGTAACAAAGTAGCTGTCCAAAAAAAAGTAACAAAGTGATTGTACTACTGTGGTTTTAGTCTATTGGTTGAAGTTGGTGATCGATTCTTACTGATTGCATAGACTTAGTCACTACAAATTCTCGATTTTGATATAGAAAACCTATGATCGTTGCTTAGAAAGTGTCAAATAACCTAATAACCAAAATGAGTCAGGAAATGAAATGATGGGTTATAATTATATAGGTCCCATGTTAGTGAGGATAAAGACACTTGAATCTAATCCTTTAGCATTATAAAGTTTCTATTCATCTTGTTTAGTGGAACCTCATCACCTGCTTACTCACTTGTTTCCTTTTGATTATATTTAAAGAACCAAAAGGAATATATACCCTTGTATTTTATATAACCCAAAAGGCTCTTTCTTTCAACCACTTCCACTTCCACTTCCTGATGATGTGCATAATTATGTATTCACATCACATGTGATATGTGTACAGTTTAAGTTTCTTAAGTCATCATAACTCACCCTTGTTTTTGAATATATATGTTGAATTGAAATTTGTAATCTATAATTAAAAAGGTTGCTATATGATATATAAACATGCATTACCATAGTGTACATTTTACAAGAAAAGAAAACAAATTTAAATACTTTATATCAGAAGAGAATCCTAGTCCAAATCCAATATGGTTGCACAGTTACCTGCTTTTGGATAGATACACACATACACATGATATATATATACCAGACCTCCTCTTGTGCCTCCTCTGCTTCCATCAAAACTCTCATTTCTCATTTCTCATTTCTCATTTCTCATTTGTTTTTTTTCTGTTGAGTTTGATTTCTAGAAACTAAAAGTTATGATTGATCCTCAATCACCAATCTCACCTCACCTATACCCACAAGCAATTCAACTCAAACTTTACCAAGCCTTCATCTTCTCCATTCCCATCTTATTCTCCATCATTCTCTTCCTCTTGTTCTATCTTTTTTACCTTAAGAGAAGAGCCTCTTCTCTCTCCTCACCTTCTCCAATGACTCTTCCTGTTTCCTCGAGCCACCAGGCTTCTCCTCATCTCCCCTCGGTAAGTGTCATAATGTCTCTACAGAAGTACTGAATTATTTACATCAAGAAATAATAGAGCTATGGTCTTGTTGATGTGAGGTTGCTAAAGGGTATTTATGTGCTAATGATATGATATCACGTTATATAAAGTTAAATGAAGAATAGTGTGGAGATTGATTGTGTTTTATATTGCAGGTTTGTTTGTTAGATGTGAAAGTAGAGCTGAAAGAAAAGCTTCATGTCGTTTTGTTCAATGAGGAATTAGGAACAAGAGATTCTCTGTAAGTTACTCTTCTTTCATACAAATATTGATGAAATTTCTGCAAGGAGTTACTCTTTTTAGAAAAACTTATCCCCACATCAGAAAAAACCATTTTATTCAAAATTTTACTTTTAAAAATAAACACCTTTAAGATCATCTCATCGTCATGATGTTCAGAATGAATTGATCAAATCTGTTGGCAAATTTACTCTTACCATTTGTGAATTTTTATGAGCATGATCTCTAATTGTCAAGATTCTTCTAGATAAATTTTGTTAATAGTGTTGATAAATCAAAGAGATTTCTAAGAATGATCCTCTTGAAAGTTGAAATATACGAGTTCAGATGCGCTTTGCTCATAAGTGTTTTTAGGCCGTTGCTATAAGGAATATTAAAAGTAAAGACGGAAAGTTTAAATTCCGGATAAGACCAAAAAATCAAGATTATATACCTCTATTAAGATTTTCGTCCTCAAGTCTAAATAGTCCTCAAGTGTGAATATATTATCTTTTTCAAGTCTTTGTGTTTAATACTACCTATGTTCTTAAATGTAGGATGTTTAGAAAAAATAATGTTCCAATATATAAAATGTTTTCATTTTTCTAGGTAACTTTAATTTTATTGAAAACTGTGTAACCAATCATTTTTAATAATATATTTTGTAATTGGTTGAATACCATTAATTTATAATTTTATTGATATTTTCTAGATAAAAAGTAATTTTTTTTAATATGTGTGTTTTTATCTAAGCATCTTATATTTAGGAACGAAAGGAGTATTATCATTGTTTGTTTTGGTGGATGGAAAGTTTGATTGGTTTAATGAAAACTGGTGCAGATGTTGCGTATGTTTGGGAGAATTTGAGTTGAAGGAAGAGTTGGTTGAAATGCCTTCATGCAAACACATATTTCATCTCGATTGTATTCACCTTTGGCTTTATTCTCACACCACTTGCCCTCTCTGTCGCTCCTCTGTCTTAATCTCTTCGACCAAAACCTCTGTCGACGACGACAACAACCAACCAGATTCTCTTGAAACGTCACCGGTTTGACTCATTAACCCCGAAGAAATAAGCAGTTACAAGTTTTGTTAGTCAATAGATCAAATACAAAAATGTAAATCTTAATTTTGCTTGTTCAAGAGATGAACATGTATACCATCACATTACATATTGGTTACATACATAGAAAAGGTTTAAAGTTTTTAAGAGTCAACTCTGTGAAGCCAAAGATGAATAAGTAGACTCCTCTAATCAACCACATCATTTAATCATTCCACCAGCAGCCACGACAAGTTCATCCTTCTAATGCGAGGTCTAATAGATATTTGCACATATGCACCGAGGAACAAAAAGATGTAAAAGCTAATTGGTCTGATTTTTTTTATCTTCCAAAATGTATGTTCTATGACAAGTGAAAGATGGGAATTTCATCACATTATTATTTCATGCGTCTAGTTTACCACATTCCAAACATAACGTTATTGTAAATGTAAGAACATAATGCTAATTCACGCAGTTACTTGAGGAAGAAGTAACCTGACACAATCAGAGCAAATGTGAGGATCCCAGCTGATAAACTTGCCCTTTTTGGTAATTTTCCGGCATCGTTTCTCAACATCATAGCTTCATAAATTGGCAAGCAATTCACCGCTGCAAAACTCGCCAACATCAACTCAAGAACAAGTCTTTCTCCCCATATAAAAAAGCCATAAGTCCCCCAAACAAAGGCAAAGAGGTTTACGATCGCGGCCGCAGTCAAGGGCAAGAACATGGACGAAGGGGGCCCAAAATCAAAGATCTCTTTCTCATATCTCTTTCCCTGTTCATCATCTCCATTGGCTTTGCTGGTGAGGTTGAATCCATGAGTGGATAGGTTTAGGGTTTTAAGAGTGAACTCTATGGAGCCAAAGAAAAATGAAGTGAATCCTCTTATCATCCACATTCTTTGATCGTTCCACCATCCGCCATAAGTTCCTCCTTCTAATACGAAGTCTAGTAGATCTTGCGCATAAGCACCAAAGAACAAAAAGATGTAGAGCCAAAACCATGGATCCGATGACTTGGGAAAGACGCTAACCCCATATAGGAGGGCAAGTTGAGGCAATACCCCATATACGATGAGAGGTATTGACCAGAACGCCCAAAATGCATATTGACAATAACCGATACCCATTAATATTCCCATTGATTTGATTCCAAAGGTAAGGGGACTATATCTTGAGATGGAAACTTCAAGAAGGCCAATAGCCCATCTTTTTTGTTGGCTTACTACATCTATTAGACTTTTAGGGACATCACCACAAAATGCTGCTCTTTTGGGACTGCAAAAGACCGATCTCCATCCTTCACAGTGGAGCATATATCCAGTGTAGTAGTCCTCTACTAAAGATCCATATCTAAATCCCATCTGCATTGTTTTAAATGATAGGTTGATCTTAAATAGTATAACAAATTAGAAATTAAAGATATTACAAATGTCAAGAGACAACTATAATATTGTCTTTAAAAGACCCATCGATCTTAGGCAATCTATTATGAAATGAGTATGTTTCATATGAATCAAGAATTACTATTAACTACATTTATCTAAAAATGTGACGTTAAAAAATATCTAAGAATGTTCTTATAGTGCATAAACACGTTAAACAATTAGAATAAAAACACTATTTCCACGTTTTGACGACTAATTATTTTTATAACAAATGGAATATAAGATAAGGTCAATCTAATATGTGAGTGGTGATTTGACCTTACCTTGGATCCCCAATTGGTATTGTACTCGTAGCTGCATCCTGCAACATTATGTGCCAATTCCAAAACATCTTTTGCCTCGATGGATTTATCCGCAATCCGATTAGGGTTAAGTTCATCTATCTGGGCCGAAATCATATTAGATGGAGGCCCATAGAAAACCCGTCGGTTGAAGAAACAGCCAGTTCCCACGTGATTCGGTCCCATAAGCCCATCAAACCCAATCATATTGATGTCGAAGAGACGTTTGTACTCGCATGCATAGATATCATTCTCGCGTACTCCTTGAAATTTCTGAGGAAATTGCACGAAACCTAAACCGGATTTGATTTTAGGGTCAGTTAGATTTAGATAGCACAAGGCACGAACCGGGGTTGTAGGATCGTTCGAGTACATGTCACAGTCTAGTGTTAGAATGACCGGTGAATTTGTCATCACCCCAGACACTCGTAGCTACAATGAAAAGAAAACATTAACTTAACTACAATTAAACCAAAATGCTAGCTAGTTAAACCAAATTGAAAACCAGTTAAAGGTACGGTTTAGGTGATACCAAGGTATTGAGAGCACCGGCTTTGAAATGGTGTGGTGAAACTTTACTCTTCTCCCGTGACACATAGATTAGGTTTGGCATTATATATTTTCCGGAATCGTCCACGTCTGTCTCGCTATTTTGCAACACCTGCTCTCGGATTTAATTAAATGTAGATTTGTTATGTAAAGAATGTGCTGTTTTTGAGAATTTCTATATATAAACAAATTAATACTCTCTCCGTTCCACAAAGATAGATTTTCCAGCGTTTTCACACAAATTAAGAAAACACATTAGATCACTATAATAAATGTATCGTTTTCTGCAATTTTTAATTTTCAATATCTGTTAACTAATAGTAATTCAATAAAATCAATTAATTTTTTTGAAGTTTACAATTTTTTCATAGAAAACACAAAAATATATATCTTTGTGAAACCATTTTTTCTAAAACATCTATCTTTTTGAAACAAATGGAGTATCATATAACAAACTACTTCCTCTGTTCATATTAAGTGTCATTTTGAGTTTGTGCACACAGATTAAAAAAATAATTAATTTTGTATATTTTCATATAAAATTACTTATACACCTAACTATATTTTAACCAATAAAAAGATAAATTGCTGAATAAAATTAATAAATTTTGCATGGAAAATCGAAAACGACATTTATTTTGTAACGGAAAAAAAGTTTCTACAGCTACACGAAGGAGTGAGTATTATTCATAGTAGTAATGAACGTTGATTTTTCTAAACTATTGATAATTTAAATACCTGAATAATGGTGGGATGTTCTTGACGAGTGAATTTTTGGGTCCACAAATCAAATACCCCACGAAATTGATCGCATGTGATATACTCAGTCTCAACCTTACCACTATCAACCACATGTTCTACTCTGCTCTTCATATCTTCGTACATCATCTGCTCCACAACACGATAATTACATGTACCTGTTTGTTAGTATACGATAATAATTCCATATACCTGTTTGTTAGTATATATATAACTTAATAATTTTGTCTCACTGTCTCATATGATTTTCTCAATCAGTATTTATTTCTTGTGAAACATTAGAATTGTATAATACACTGTCCTTTTATGTTAGGGCAAATCTCCAAAATAGCACATTTCTAAGTTTATATCACAAAAATAGCATTCAAAAACTAAAATGACCAAAATAGCACCTTTCTAAGTTTATCCTTTGAAAATTTTAATTTTTTTATTTTTCAAAATTTGAAATCTTATCCCCAAAACCTCATTTCTCAACTTTAAACCCTAAACTCTAAACTCTAAACTCTAAACCCTAAACCCTAAACTCTAAACCCTAAACCATAAACCCTAAACTCTAAACTCTAAACCTTAAACCTTAAAATCTAAACCCTAAACCCTAAACTCTAAACCCTAAACCCTAAGTTTGTGACTTTTGATAAAACATTAAGTGCTATTTTTGTGATTTTTTACCTTGAATGCTAGTTTGGGAACATAAACTTGTTTTAGTGCTATTTTTGTCTTTTTCTCTCTTTATGTTACGTAGAACTCCTATATTTTAAAAGAAAGTATTAGCAAGTTCTATCGTTTCGATTCCTAATCTTATCGTTTAGGAGAAATCATCCTTTTCAAAAAGTTTAGGAGAAATCATCGATGTTGTTTAGCAAAAAGAAGAAATCATCAATGTTAAAAACAATTAATAAATTAATAAAGGTGATGTCACAGTTAACCAAAATCTTGGGAACATAAACATTATCGTCGAGTAGATACGATAAGGATTCCTAAGGTTGTGAAGGATTCGACCTTCAGAGCAAGTTGCACAACAATGACTCTCCTTTGTTTTACAAATACAGTCCATCCAGATGATTGTCCGCACCTTATGCAAATTAATATATATATATATATATACCTAAAAAATTTAGTTATATATGTATTTTACACAAATTTCAAATTATTAAATTATATATTTTAAATTAATATTACAAATTATTTAATTTTAATATTCATATTGATCATAAATGTATTAAATATGTTTTTGCTTCATATTTGTATTTTTGGGATGTTAATTTTAAATTAAAATCTTTTTTATTGTATTAGTCAAATTAAAAAACTTGGAATTGTAATATAACACTTATTATACGTGTGGATTGAAAAGAATTCTAGTGACATTGGAATCATTATAAACAGTCACAGCTCATACAACATCAACAAATAACAAAAGTGAATAAATATTATATATTACCAATAATTTAAATTTTTAAAACCGCGAGGAAGAAACAAAAACAATAGATTGAAAAGCAATACCTTTGTATTTTTTAGATTATACTCATATTATGTTTATTATTTGTCCATTTATATTTATGTTATTAAATATTTTATCATATTTTCAACCTTCCATATTTTTAATACTTTAAATTAATTTTTATTTTGTCTTTTATATATTATATACTATTTTGGTTTAAATGTATTATTTTGAATATTTGTATTTTTTTTTTGATTGGCAACTAATTGATGCTTGTAATGTATAAATATAAATTAATTTATTCAAGAATATGATTGTTTGTATTCAAAATATATAAAGTATTTAGCATAAGTATTCAATTTATCGTCTTCTTTAAATTTAATATTTAAATAATTTGTATTTAGATCAATGTTTCTAATAAGAAGCAGAGAACTTAACTATAATTAATATCAACCATAAAAATTATAAATTAAATATAAAATAAACCTAATTATAATATTAATATCGTAATAATTTGAATTTGAATCAATATTTCCAATATAAATAAGAAAATATGGCTATAATATTAGCCATTAAAGTTCACTCTTTCTTTTGATTCAAAACTATAAACTAAATATAAGATAAATCTAATTACTAGAATTTGTTAATATCTATTGTTTGTGTATATTTATTAATTAATAATCTCAAATATCATGATATTAAAACATGACTATAACATTCACCACTAAAAGATAAATTAAATATAAGATAAACTTAATTATGATAGTATCAGTAAAAATCTAATATCTATTGTTTATTTGTTTATTTAATTAATAACCATAAATATCATGATAAATATATACTTAAATAATATTTTAAATATATATAGATTGGCAGGATTTCGTCAATATCTATTTATTAATTAAGTATCTTAATTATTATGAAAACTAAATATATATCAAAATAATTTTTAATAATAGAAATTAATAGGACTAATTATTTATCCTAAAATTATAGAGAATATGACAAGTAAGTGAAATCAGTTCTCAAATAATAGTATAAATAAATAAATAAGTATTAAAATAATTTTTCAATAATATAAATTAATTGAAATATCCTTAAAATCTTAAATATTACTCCATTCGTTCCACAAAGATATACTTTTTAGTATTTTCACACATATTAAGAAAATACATTAAACTACCATAATAAATGTATTGTTTTCTGTAATTTCCAATAACTTTTAACCAATACTAATTCAATAAAGTCAATTAATTTTCTTGAAATTTACAATTTTTTTCATAGAAACACACAAAAAATATATATTTTGTGAAACATACTTTTTTCTAAAAAAGTTTATCTTAATGAAACGGATGTAGTATAATAAATAAATATATATTAAAATAATTTTTAATAATATAAATTAATTAGATTAATAATTTACCCTAAAATTATGGAGAATATGACAAATAAGTGAAATCATTTATCAAATAATAATATGGATTTGTTTTCTCAGTTCCCACTTATTGTATTTTTTCTTGTCTTTACAAGATTTACTACGTTCTGATCTCTTTTTTTTTTTTGTTAAACTTAAAAGGCAGGTTACACTTATTCTATAACTCAAAGTAATTAAAATTTAAAACAAACTGTAAATTTAATGAAAGATTACTAAATGAAGAAACAACGTAAATTACTAATTCACTAGGGTATGAATGGTGACCTAGGAACGGCGAGGAATAATGCATTCTCTAACGTTCCTAAAAAAAATTACCATTCACAAATAATAATAATTCTCTCTTATTCCCTTTCATTCTCTTTTTTGTAGAGAATTAATAAACAAAATTATTTTTTTGTTAAATTTGATAAGAAACAACAATTCATTTTTATTCCTGCTATTTTATTTCCGTACATTCTTTTTTTATTCGTTCTTCTTGTTTTCCGGATGGTCACCGGTCAAGACCCTAAGTGTAACAATCATTGCAACGTAATACGTTGATCTATACGTCTATGCACTTCTCGAAATAGAAATAAAAATATTCTGGTATGTGATTTTGATATAATGCATACCTTAAGATCAGCTTAAGATATAATACATACCTTGAGATTATCAGCTTCGTCGTTCCAAGTATGTGATTTTGATGAAAAATAGACTTCAGGAGATCGGTCCTGAAAATTGTTATTTTTGCAATAGGGCAGCCAACGCTTAGAGAACTTGGCAGCTTCCATCAAAGCAAACAAGGTCAAAGACGATCCTCCATCGTCCGATACATAGACCGAGATCTTGTCGGATGGATAATCGTAGGCCATCGCAGACAAAGCAGTGTTGACCACCATCATGGGAGGCTCCTTGTACGGATTAGCCGTGCATATAAACACATCCAACTTCGGAAAGTCCTGCTTCGGTTTAGCTGCATACATCTCAGGGTACTCGGACCGATGAACCGGGTTAAACCGAAGAGAAGCTGAGGTGGCCCACATGAAAGCGAGAATGACATCGGAGAAGAGAAGAAGAGATGTTATCAGGGTTGTGTCTGCTGTGAGAAGTGAGTTAACATGATGGTACATGAGGGCTAAGATGCCACACGTGTGAATTACGCCGTATATTCTGTATGGAACGGCGCGCCGGCACGGATGACACGTGTGGAGGGTTGTGCCGCCGACCGAATGTTTTCTTTTATCATAAGCCTCCATCGTTTTAATATCTCTCTTTTTAGTGGACGCAAATAGTTTTGGAGAAGATTGGTAAATAGAACAAGGCTCAGCACTATTATATTGTTGTTATTTATAGGCGAGGTTCTATGAAGAAGAGTAGGTGTTTTACACAACATTTTTTTATATCAAATTACACAACACTTCTAAGATTTTAATAAATATGCAAACTAACGAAGAGTAAAATATAAAATGAAATTATCGTATCTATGCAATTTTTACATATTTTTAGTCCCTTTATTAGAAAACTAATGAAATGTAAAAAGTTTAAGCATTAAAATGTTTAAGTTTATAGCTAGACTAATAAACTATACTCAAATAAATTTTTAAATGTTGATTATTATTTTTAGTAAATGATAATTTCAAAGCCTATGATTATCGATTTTCATAACAGTTTCTGTATATACACATGGATTCTTAATCGAGTATATTGACGGGGTTCTTTTTCTTAAATGGTATTATTTGCTGACTTTTGAAAGGAAAGGAAAAAAGGAAATTTAGATTTCCCATATATTGAAAAAAGGAGAAAATAACACATGGATGATTCGGTGAAGATATGTCACAAAGGAGAAAATATTCACAATCTCGGCGAGAGAGAGGATGAAAGAATAATACAAACAACAGATAACGATATCACTTTTCTATCTAATGCCTAGCGATGTCGTATTATGTCCAGTTCCACCATGCTTTCACATTAGCATTAGTCTCCTGAAAATTTTGAAAAAAATTACATAGACATAAAAAACATTTTACCCTTCAAAATTATAAAAAGAAAAAAACAGTTGAAATTTTTAATAAATCGATTATAGCCTCTGTTGAATCTCAGGACCGGCTATGTTCACATGCTTATAGTTGTATATATTACATATAAGAGATATTTACGAAATTTTAACTGTGTTTATATGATATATTTACTGAAAAAACAAGGAACAATTTCTTTAAAGCAAATTGTTTTGACCAAGAAACAGTGAGAGAAAACATTCTTCGTTTTTTTTTTGAAGTTTCTTTGGAGGAGAGCGAAGTCGTGTACGTACCTGAAGGGTATCTCCAGATGAGTCTGATCTTAGCCTCATGCAGTACCAACGCCCGTTCCTTGCCGCTTTAGACATTCTTGCTTTGTAAAGAAACACTCATTCCTTTTGCATCCTACACTAAGATGAACCAGATTCACCCAAAACAACAACTAAAGGCCCTATAAACTACTCTTGGATTCTTTGTTGTCATTCTTTACTTCGCATCTGAGAAGCTGCAAAAGAACTGGTTTAGCCGTAACAAATTCCTTACCCTCCAAGAACAACGAGCTACTAGTAGAAAAATTGTCTATAGTCGTGGTAATTTTCGTGTCTAAAGCTAAAATTTCGTGACTATGTAGTGCAATAGACACGAAGAGTCACTAAAAAAAACCATGGCTATATGATCGTGACCATTTTTAACCGTGATTTTTTCGTGACTATTTAGTCACGTTTTTGCCACATACAATTTGGTGATAATTTGGTCACGCTATAGACACATAAAAATTATGACTATTTAGTCACGTTCTGTTTATGATTTAGAGCATCTCCAAAAAAGAACTCTATTTTGAAGTTTCTAAAACTCTATATTTGAAGTTTAAAGGTGTTCTTTTCCAAAAGCAAAACTTCAGACTCAACTTTAAAACTATTTGTATTTTATAATATGGTCCTTACATTTATCATAACTAATTTGAATTCATAAAACTTTTGTAAATAACTAGCACATATATAAACATATTACAACAATATTAATTAATAAAATATTATATTAAAATATAAAATTTAAAACAAAATAACTTAATTAATATTAAACTTCAATCAAAATACCATATTATTCCATAAAGTGATTTTCGTAATGCATATATGATATACTAGTGTATTTTGAAGTAAAAATGGCTATCATCATTTTTAATTTGTAGATTAGAGATAAAAATTATTGAAATCGGGTGATATTAATAATTGTAAATACATTAGATAAGAACAAGAAAATAAAAAAGAAACATAAAATATTGCTAAAAGACTAACTTTTATCGATGATATTAATACTCGTGAATATATTCAATATAAACAAAAAAGAATTGTACCAAAAGACATCATCAGCAACAACAACAACAACCATACTCAGTTACCCAATAAAAATTGGACAATATTTAGAAATTTTGAAGGTTCCGGTTCAAACTTAGACTATTAGTGTTGTTGTAATATTTAAATTTGTGTAATATTTATGTCTTCATGTAACTTTTTAAAAGTTTTTTTTTGTTAAGTTTTTTGTATATTTTTGTTATCTAAATCTAGTTTTAAATATTTTAAATCTTATTTCAAAGTTGTATTTAATTTTATGTATAAACTTAAATTTTGTAAACAAAACTTAAAATATTTATGAGATATAATTTTTATACAAACTCTATATTTGAAGTTTCACTACTCAAAACCATATTTTTATAAGGATTAAAATAATAAACAAGAAAATATTTATGAATCATAAATATGATGTGTAATTGTACGGACCAAAATGCAAATAAAAATATGGTTTTGAGTACTGAAACTTCAGATATAGAATTTTACTCCACAAAACTTCAAATTTGAAATTATATAATGTCTTTCGGAGATGTTGCGATACGTGACAATTGTTAAAATAAAATATAACAAATAAAAAATAGATTTCTCCGGCGAGCCACCGCTTTTGTCACCTCCGCCTCCGGTGTACCTCCGAATCACACGTCCACTACCGGTAATCTCTCACTCGTCTCGCCTCCACCGCGGCCTAGCCTCGACACACTCACAAATCTCCATTTTCCTCTTCTCGATCTCACTCTCCTTAGCTCTAAACGCTGAAACCGCCGAGTCGTCTCAGGCTCCTGTGAAAATTCATTTCGTTGTTCAGAGGACCAATTCGTCACACGTCCTTCTCCGGCCACCATTTCTCATTTCGTCACACTGCCGATAACAGTAGAGAAGAAAAAAAACCACTTAATCATAGACGTTCTATGTTAACGTGTAACGAAGGGAGCAGGAGAAAATATTCAATCTGACTATCTGAGTGAAGGAAGAAAGAAGAAACACAAAATAGATCATTTCTCTATCAATGGTGGATAACAAACAAAGTGCAATCCGTCTTTTCACAAACTAGCCAATGAGCAACCAACTGCTAATTAAATAAGTATCCCTAGACTTTGCGAAGGGATTTTGTGACATGTAATATCTACAAAAAAAAATGATGACAAGGCTAACAAGATTGATGATATGGCTTATAGTTAATACTAGGATAAGACATGCGCCTTGCGCAGGGTGAGTTTATTTGTATATATTATCGATAATTTATTTTATGTATTTGATCATTTTATTTATACATATACAATATTTTTTGTTTTATTATATAATTTCTTTCTGATGGATCAGATCAATTTTTATTAAAAATTATGGAACAAAACTATAATTAATATATCATGGACTGATCGGATTGGACATTAAACAAATTATGACATAAAAACCTTATTTTTTCCATCGAACACATTCTTGAAAAAAATGAACAGTATTGTTTTCACATTTGAATTATTTTGACTTTTATCTTCAATATGGTTTTGAAAGCTTTCAAATCAACTATTGAATTGATACATGTCATTTTAATATTTTTAGTCGTATACTTAAGGCAAACTTACATTTTTGTAATTTAAAATCGTTTTAAAAAATTCAAAATATAACATATAAGAAAAAATATAACATATAAGGTGTCCTCATTTTTGTATTTTAAAGTCGTTTTAAAAAAATATATATAACATATAAGGTTTCCTCATTTTTGTAATTTAAATTCATTTTTAAAAATCAAAATATAACATATAAGAAAAAATCAAAAATTTTTATTATATGGTAAAAGTGATTGTTTATTTATTTTTAATAATATAAAATTAAACAAAAATGAAGAATGATGCAAAATTTTTTATCAAATCTTTATTATTCATAATCATTAATTGCTATATATATGTAAATCATATTAGGTAATTTCGTATCTTTTATTTAAGGAAAGAATACACACTTCTTATATTTTAGGTTAATATAATGTTTTCAAGTGGACATTAAACCAATTACGACATAAAAACCTTTTTTTCCATCGAACACATTCTTGAAAAAAGTGAACAGTATTTTTTCCACAATTGAATTATTTTGACTTTTATATTCCATATGGTTTTGAAATCTTTCAAATCAACCATCGAATTGATACATATCATTTTAATGTTTTTAGTCGTATACTTAAGAAAAATTTACATTTTTGTAATTTAAAGTCGTTTTAAAAAATTAAAAAAAATTAAAATATAACATTTAAGAAAAAATCTAACATATAAGAAAAATAAAACATATAAGGTGAGATTGGGACTCAGAAACTGGGTATAGCGCGTAATGCTTTGGTGTGTGAAGTGTGGAATGCTGGTCATTGGGTTTTTCGTCGATGCCGAGATAGGCAAATGAGCGATATGATTCTAGCAGTCGAAAGCCACACGCTTGTTGATGATCGTACTGGTCCTGATATTGCTCTATGGAAGAGAGGGCCAAACGAGTTTCGTAAGAGTTTCTCTACTGCTGATACATGGCAGCAGATACGTACGCACAGTCCTACTACGGCATGGAGCAAAGTGATATGGTTTGCCTTAAGAGTACCTCGTTTTGGATTCATTACTTGGCTTGCTATAAGGAATAGATTGTCTACGGGGGATCGCATGCGTGCTTGGGGCCTCACTCAAGGATGTCTGTTCTGCGGTGAACCAAACGAGTCGCGGGATCACCTTTTCTTTGTCTGCCCCTACACTTACACGCTTTGGCTAGAGGTAGTAGGAACACTAATGGGTCGGCCCCCTGATCCAGACTGGGAAACCACGCTTCATCTTCTTGCTACACACAACTTTGATCATCTTGCCTATGTCCTTCTGCGCTTAGTATTCCAAGTTACAATTTACATGATTTGGAGAGAGAGGAATGACAGGAAACACCATAAGAGGCCAAGACAGGCTAGCCAATTGGCTAAGGTAATTGGGAGAGCCGTGAAAAATCGGTTACTGTCAGTCAAATATTGGGAGAAACCTCATCTACGGGGCTTGATGCAGCGCTGGTTCCATGCACACTCTTAGGCTATAATGTCTTTAATTATTTTTGTACATAACTATTCTTTCTTCTGATGATTAATAAATTTAACATTTCATCAAAAAAAAATTAATTGCCATATATATGTAAATCATATTAGGTAATTCCGTAGTTTTTATTTAAGGAAAGAATACATACTTCTTATATTTTAGGTTAATATAATGTTCTCTGGTGTTAATAATTATGGAAAAAACGGGACAACTTTAGATTAAAGTATAGTTTATATTAGGTGCTCTAGAATTCTTAGAAAAAAGATTTAGAAGGCATTTAGATGTGCCACATAAGCAAAGAATTTTTTTTAATTAATACAAAATTGAGGTTACATCGTTTCAAATGCTTCTCAATTAATATATAGGGGATTACATGGACAATCACATTTATTACTGACATATATTTTTGGTACACTTTATAGAATATGACAATAACTAATATATTACATTTAATGTTGATTTATATTTTTGTTAAACTTCTTAAAATATCGTAATAATTCATAAATCATCACTAAAATAAATATATTGAAATATGCATTATAAATTTCGAAATACATTATTTAATTGTATTTTTATAATTATACAATTTTTATTACTAATATTTTCAAAATTTTCTACATCTTTTTTAAAAAATTAATAAATAGTTAATCGTAATTTCATTAGTTTCTTTTAGATATCTACAAATTTTATAAATACTGTTTAGTTATAATTTTTAATAACTATACAATTTTTATATGATTTTTAGTAATTTTATACAAGTTGATTTAATACATTTAACCAAAATAAATAGATAAAAAATTTATCTAAGATTCGAATTTTAAATATATTACATATATATTATTAAATGTAATTTAAAATAAACAAAATTATTTTTTTCTTAATTTTATGCTTAAATAATCAACTTTATATTAAATATTTGTCAAAAATAATAAAATATATAATATTAATGAATTTCATTTTAAATATAATTTAACTTTTAAAAAATTTATCACTGCACATGGTGCAGGAAAACATCTAGTTTTTTATCTTTTCGCAGTTGACACAGACGTCATTACATAAACTATTAAAAGTGTTTCAGGGTTTGGGCGTGTTTTAACAAGTTATAGCTTAGGCCATCAATATCGCGGGATATTCATGGGGTTTTTAACAACCTTTATGGCGCGGATCCCACTAATTAATTAAGAAACATGTTATAAAAACCACCAAATAAGGATCGATTTTCGGTGGTTTTTTGGACTGTTTGCGGACCCCACTGACATGTGGCGGCCCGCGATTGATTCTTTTTTTTTATTTTTTATTTTTTATTTTTTTTAATCAGATTAAAAAAAATTTTAAGAAACCCAAAAGGGTTTTGAGGTTTAATCATGCTCTTATGGTCCAATGTTTGTATAACTGAAGGCATTATTTTATTTTATGGTTAATATTTGTAATTAAAAGTAACCCGATGTCAAAAAAGTTTAAGTTTAAGTTTAAATTTGGGATAAAAATTTTAAAATAATTGAATGGTTTATATTTCTTAACTAAAAACAGTTTAAGGTTTCAAGTTAAAAATTATGATTTAGGGTTGAGTTTGTGATATAGGATTTGAAGTTAAGTTCAAATTTTGAAGTTATGGATTTTTAAAATAAATAGATTTATAAAGTTAGAACTTATTATTTAAAAGTTATATCTTAGATTTTGTGTATATTTTTGCACTTGAAATTATTTTTATAGTTTAGGATCTAAAAAGTATGTTTAGGGTTTAGGGTTTTATATAGTCACTGAATTTATCGTGGCAAACCGTGTATATTTATAATCACATTATATATCCATATCCTTTTTGTGACAAATTAACCACGGTTGTAACTTGTAACACATTTATTTAGCGTGTCAATTTAATCACGAAAATACTGTGACAAAACGTGTTTATTCTTAGTCACGTTATATTTTGTGACAAAAACGTGACTAAATAGTCATGAAATTGTCACAATTGGTCACGTTTTCTTCTTATTTTAAATTTCGTGACTAACTGTGTTTTTTTTGTGACTAATCAAAAATAGCCACACACATAACGTGACTAGAGCATGGCTATAGACAATTTTTCTACTAGTTCCGTTGATAAAGGATTTCATATGGAGGGATAGTCCATGGATGGATAATACGCCTTCAAAACAATGAGCCGTTCATGGACACACTACGAAGCTGGTTTAAATGGGCTAAGCACATTTTGTTCCCGGACTGAACTGCACCATGTAGTCATTGATGGTTTAAAATACTTTAAATGTTATCTTAAAATCGATTTAGAGGAAAGTCATCAATGTACACATAAAAATGTCTATTTGGACAATACCCATTTGGGTATAGATATTACATTAACAATTTATTTGACAATCCTAATTTATTATTTGGATCTAATTGACAGTTCAGATGTTGGGAAGCTTTTGCTAACTGACTATGTCTCTAGTGATAAGTACCATACTGGTGTAGTAAAAGGAGAAAACGTGCTTGAATCTTTGTTCTGACAACATATATGTACATGAAAACTAACAAAAATAAAAGACAACAAAAACTAATGAGCATACAAAGGAAAAGAAGGCTTACACGAGCCATGAGGATGATAACCCTCTTACATAATTCACAATCTTATTTTCTCCTTCTCTGTTCGTTACATCTTCGTATCTCTTACACACACACGTTCGTAATAAGAAAAAAGAATAAGAACTTACAGAAGACTACCCATAGAAGAGAACTCTCTCCTCATAAGCCCTCTTTCTCCACAAGAAGCTCCCCAAAAAAAAAACGAGCCATTTTTTTAAGCCTTAACTTTTCTTGCGACAAGACGTGGTCTCCTGTTTAAGCCACTTTTGATCTTCCCTCCCAATAAAACACTGACAGAACAAGACAAAGCAGCTAAGGAGAAAGAGATTAGTTGGAATGATTCTCTGTTTTGGAGATTGTTGTTGTTAATGTTGTGTCAACTTCCGTTAACAGTTTCCGGAGTTGGTTCCCGGGCGTCATCTTCTTCACTTCCTCTTTTGACCATATGAATATTCTCTTCACCACGTTGCAGAACTCACTGTAACCACAATAAAAAGATGTGAGTTTTTTTTGGTAGTGAATCTATTGAACAAAATAAGAGAGTTGTAACTTACGGCCATGGATCATCACCGACGAGCATCATATCTCCCTCATCGTCTGTGAACACTATTTCCAATTGATTCCGACTTTTCAGCTCGCCTTCTATGTCAAACAGCTTCTCAAGGTCGTCTATAAGCTCACTGTACCCATTTAGTACTGTTAAATCCACAGCCCTGCCCACCGGTACGCCTTGCATTTGCACCTGTGTTCATATAAATATCTAAGATTATGTAAAATGAAAGGAGGTATGTGTTTTTTTGTGCATAAAAAAGTGTTCATTACATACCTTGGTACGGCTTCTTGCAGAACTGTTTTCCTTGCTTTGAACCTCTTTTGATGATGCCTGTGCAGGTTCCTGCTTTTTCTCCTCTGATAATTTTGAGACCTCTGATTTTGGGTCTGAGTTGCTGTCTGGAGTTGGTTTGGTTATGTTTATTGGTAGCGTCGGTGCAGTTTTCTCCTCGGTAGCAGGTATAAAGGAGCTCAACAGATCAATTCCGAATAATCTATAACTAGCGGTACTCTCGGGTTTCTTCTGCTCGACTGGGAAAACCATTTGGTTGTTCAGTGTTGCAGAGTAAGGGATGGCTGGCCAATCAGAGTTTTTAGCATCCTCAGTTGCCTCACGATAACATTGCTGAGGAGAATTCCTCTGTGAGGCTATGCACGATTGTGCAAACTCATGGGACTGCGTCAGTGCAGAACTCCAAAGGTTTGAAGCTGTTTTGCCTACATCTAAAGACATGATGTGCGAGTGAGATATGTAGCTATAGGAAGAAGCTTCAGAAATGCGTAAGGTGCAAGAAAAAATGACGATTAGATTGTGCCTTACCAAGTGCAGATACTTCACTAAAATGGCGGGGCCTTTTGTTCTTTGGCATAACTGAGTGAGGAACATTTTCCGAAGTTACAAACGGCTCGATCTCCCATGGTGAAACCTTATCCGGTCTTGAAATCGATGCAGGCTCATCCCAGTGCACCTACACAAATATATATAGCAGACTAATTGAGTTTTTACTCTTTAGAAACATTTTAAGAAGCATATATACAAGGGGATGAGTTTTACTTCTAGGCATCGCCAATTTGAGTCTTTCCAGTGAGTTGAGCAGTCTTTAACACCAACAACCGTGCCAGAAAATCTTTGTACAGAAAAATATTTGTTTAGAGAACAGCTTTTGCAGGGCAAAAAAAAACAAAGATACAAAAAAATTAGACTACCTTCTTTCGGGGGAATCCTCTCCCTCAAACCTCATCTTAAATCTTATTCCTACAGCGAACTTGTTGCTCATGGCTTCCAGATATTTGTTCAAGCTAATGATGAATTGGCTTGTTCTGTTCAGTCCAAGAATAAATCATTAAGCAGAGAGTTTCGAAGAAAAAATCATTCAAGATGAGTAATAACTGTATACCTTGGTTTATAGTAAACGGTGAACATAGATCGGGTTTGAGTAGCATGACATGCGGTAGCAAGCACTCCCAGATGCATGCTATGACTTGATATGACGGATGAAGGCATATTGGTCTGTTGGCGATTAGCACGTCTGACTCCAACCCGCAACTCTCCATTCTCCCCTCTGGACATTATAAAATAGTTTGGAAAATGTCAAATTCAAACGCCACATTTGGAAAAGCAAAAGAAACATAGCAGTGTGACGTTATACCTCAGGAACACAAAGGTATCCCCAGCTACCAATCTCTTTGCTGTAACAAAGGTGCTCCACCCTGTGGTCAAAAGATGCCTCCGTGGTTGACCTGTTTCAAGTAAAACATGATCAGTAATCACAAAAACCTTGTTTGCCACTTGTGGATATGGCTTAGATGAAATCTTATGATTTTCATTTTAACTTTGTCATAGTAATGGATTCATCACCTCTAAAAATATGCTTGAATTTCCACTGATAGCCATGCACATCTTCTGCCACTAACTCCTGGGTCGGAGTTTGCTGAGTCATATCCTAAAGGAAGACAACAACAAATGAGATTGACGTTGCAATGGTGAAGCCATGTGAGCCCGAAACTAAACACAAAGAGTGTCCTAATTACCAGCGGGGGAAGGCACTCTGTAGCATGTTTCCTAAGGACAGAGAAGCCACCATGAGTGCTTGTATCAGACGCAGTCAAAACCTTGCTGAAAGAGTGAACCTTTGGCCTTTGTGACTCAGGAGGAGAAGGATCAGGACTCACAGGTTCATCAACCTGATGCAGTTTATAAATTAGCACTCACTGGATCTGAGAGAGAAAGAGAGTTGAACCAACTTAAAAAAAAAAGAAATCAAAAAGCGAATTGAGTCACACTCACTGTTCCTTCAGGCATCAGCATAATCTGGGCATATACCTCATCCGTATCTTTCTCCGCCTATCAACAAATAAATCAAGAATCAAAACTTCCATTAAGTCAAACAAGATCCGAAACTTTCTCTATCTAAATCATTGTTAACTAAAAATGTCATTTCCAAGAAGAATGACAAATGGATCATCTAATCTTAAGACAGCTCAAAAGGCCCCCCTCAACAAATATTCCGCATAAGAGGCTAAGAGCATGATTAATGAAAGGTTCTTAGGCTGTTTAAGAACCGGTTCTTAGCTTTTAAAAGTTCAGAGACAACAAAAAAAAATGTCAAATAAACCCTGGTTAAGAGACATAGGTTGATGATGCTTGCGCTAAGAACCCCACCCGAAGAAGAACCCTCCATTAATCATGGTCTAATCAATCAGTTTGTACTGTATTTTACTTGGTCAACCGAATCTTGATGTGTAATCAGAAAACAAACCTGAAGACGAACGTCCATAACTCTGCAGAGAATCTTGGGAGGAAGATCGAAAAGCGGTTTCGTCGGTTTCACCGCGTTCAAATCTTGTTGCGTTGACGCTTCCAGCTGAACAAATCAAAAATCAGAATCAGTATAAATCCGAACACCCGATCTATATAGTAAATAGAAAGCTCACTTGCTCCATGTGACCTTGAGGAAAGTAAAACACTCTTTCCTCAGCTTGAGGTACATCCACCACAGGTCCCGCGCATAGCTTCCACAGCTCTCCGTACATATGCTCTCCTGTGTTTAACCGCCGATTTCTCAGAAACCGTCGCCGGGAAAAATTCAAAAATCGAAAGTAACTACATACCTGTCCTCATTAGCTCTTAGCTTTTACTTCCAAATCTAAGCTTCTCTCAATCACCGATCAGTTTGAAAGCAGTGCAGATTATATAGTTGACCTAAATGCGAATTTAATTGTACGAACGAGAGCCTTGGATTCCGTTTGGCGAGATCTGAATCGTAACGCAACCAAATCACTCTGTAACTGTAAATCTCCCGCTAAGCCCGGTTTAATCAATCGCTTCCCCTGTGTACCAAACAGCGAACGCCGTTACGGAAAAAAAGGGAATCTTTTTCTGTCGCTCAAGAACCCCGTTTAGGAAGCGCGTCTTATGTTTCGAGTTACTTACGACTCCCACACCTTCCTTGCTGCTGCTGCTGCTGCTGCTGCCTGCCTGCCTGCCTTTTTATCCCCGCTCGCTACCTAAAAAACTATTCTTACTTTTTATTCTTTTTAATATTTTCTACAAACCTTTTCGATTCTCTTCTTTTGTATAATTTATTGTACAACCAACTGTAAAATCTCTGAGAAATTTTGTGTTTAATCAAATCATGTGGTTAAATATTCACTTTTACATTTTTTTTCCCCACTGGAGTTCGGCTCCATTAAATTATACACTATGAATCAGACAATTTAACTGATAGAAATAGTAAATTTGTAATATAAAATAGTAGTATGCATTCTTATTAACTTGTTTGTTTAGTTAGTGCAATAGATATTTTGATGTAAGTTAAGATTCAAAATAGTCAGCACTACAGTTTCTATTTTTTTTTTTTGTATTCAACTGATTTATCGATTTATATATTTATCTTCAGAAAAATCCGGCAACAAGTTTTTTTTTTCAGCTATCCGGCAACAATTTTTATTTAATATCAGCTTGAATTCTTAATTTTCAAAATAATCTGTTTGCTTGAAATAATTTGATTTTTCTAACCAATGTAAATAATAAATTCTTCAACAATCTTGATAAACTTATTAAGCAGAAAAAACAATCCTGATAAAAACTCGTCTAAAAGAAATTTTATTTAAGTTACAAAAACAAAAAAAAAATATTTATTTGAGTATTTTAGTACCAGTAGTTAAAAAAGACTTAATAGGTTGTAATTATAGCTACTTTTTACTTTGTGACGTACTAAACCATTTGCGTTCGTGGGTGAAGAAATATTAATTACTGGATAAAGTCATAAATATGTTGGCTTTTAAAGGATGGTACGGAGCGTGAAGGCGCGTGCCTGTGCCGTTACGGTTACGAAAGTCGATCAGGAGAAGAGTTAAAAGCCGTCATCGTTTGGATTCCGTCACTTTCGCCGTCTGCTCCAACGCCAGGCAACAAGAATGGCTAGGAAAGCAGAATCAGGTTTGACCTCGTACTTTAGGTAAATTATATTTGTGCCACTAAAGTGGGACCAATATGAAGCATGTGGGAAGTGTTTGGTCTCTTTTTCACGGTTTAACCAAATTACCCGCCACACTGGTTTACGCGCGTAATTTCCATTAATCATATTTTATGATCAGTTTTTTTGTATTGTTAATTTAGTGGAATTTTAAACCATATTTGCATCTTCACATATGGAGTTCTCGATCATAGACATGGCAAGAGTAGTGACATTAGATGATTAACTATAGTATATAACTCCACTGTCTAATCAATAACTATGAACAATTCTTTTGTTTTTAAAAATAGTTATGGACAACAGATATGATGTACTAGCTGATGTAACATTAGATGATTAACTACCATCTAACGCCACGGTATAACCAATCACCATGGACAATTCTTTTGTTTTTAAAAATAGTTATGGACAACAGATATGATGTACTAGCTGATGTAACATTAGATGATTAACTACCATCCAACGCCACGGTATAACCAATCACTATGGACAATTCTTTTGTTTTTCAAAAATAGCTATGGACAATATCGATGATGTAATAGATGGTGTAAGGGTAATCAGTCGATGAAAGAATCACCAATCCATAAATAGATTTTCTATATTTTCTTTTTACCCACCAATCTTTTTTGTTTGGATTAGTTGTTTATTCAAGTGGTGTATATAGTAATCTCAATACAATATCTGTCAGATAACTTTATTTTCCAAACATTTGCACCATCTCTAGTATCCTATTGTATGGAGTTTGTATTAATGTAACCGTGTTCTTTAAATGATCAATAATTTTTAATTTTTCTAACAAAAACTATTATCGATGTAGTCATTCATTTTGCGATGAATAATGCCAAACAATATATAATAAGAAGAAAAATTAGAAAGATGAAAAGTCTATACTCCGTGGTCCATCTTTTAGTTTTACCAATAAATTACTTACTTTATTGTTTAGTTCTGATTTAATTGTGTTTAAAATATAGTTAAATATGGCAGAAAACGTCACCTATGACGTGTTTTGACAACTTCTGCTCCCTTTAAGGATATAAATAAACAAGATGCCTTCAAACCCACCACCACCATCTCCGGATTTTCTCTTTCTCGATTAGACTATCTTATTCTATATTTTTAACATTAACTTGGTATCCTGTCCCCGTATATTCTTAGAGCTTGTTCAAACGAATCTCAAATATTAGTAAGCAAATGTAAAAAAAATATATTTATAGATATCCTCGGTCCTCTTAAGAGATCATAGTTTTAATATAACTCCCACAGTTCTGGTCTCATGTGAGCTCAATTCCTTTACTGAGTTTTTGTTCAATCCCCTATATATTATTTGAGAAGCATTACAACTTTTTTTTGTAGCCACATGTCATCATTAGGATGATTCTTAGAATCATTAGAGAAATATGTTGGTCCATCTAATTATATAATAATTTTTTTATTAAACTAACAATAAATTCATCATTAATGTACTTTATTATTTCCTTAAATAAAATTTACGGAATTGCCTAATGTGGCTAAAATATATATATGGCAATTAATAATTTTGAATAATAAAGATTTGATAAAAAAATAGTGTATCTTCTATCATATTTGTTTAATTTTAAACTATTAAATAAATTAAACAACCACAATAATCATATAATAAAAATTTAGATTTTTATGCATATGTTATATTTTGAATTTTTACAAACGGCTATAAATTACTAAAACTGTTAAAAGTCTCACATTCAAATTTTATGATCCGTGGTTTAAAAATTTTGTTATGACAAAATACAAATGATTACAAAAATTATATAAGTAAAAAGTCTAATTTAATTAATTATTAAGATTAATATATATATCATTTTAAATTAAACTATAAACCATATAAAATACAATATTTTAGTTTCAAAATTTACTTTGAACAATTTTTTTGATAAAAGTTTTGAACGATCATTGACAACTTATTTTTTTCATTATAAATTACTAAAACTATTAATCCTACAATGAAAATTTTGTTATCAGTAATTTAAATTTTTTTCTATAAAAGATATAAATGATCAAAAAAACTATATGAATAGAAATCATCATTTAATAGACATTAATATTAAAAATATACTAAAATATAGTATTATCTATGTTAGTATCATTTAAATTTAATTACATATCCTATCAAATAAAAAAAATTTTGTTGGATTAATAAAATTGATTTATATGTTCGCATCAATTTAATTATATATTTAATTAATAGTTACTAAACTTTAATTATCTAATATATATTAATTATTTCATAATATGTAAGAATATTTAATACATAAAATAATTTATATATATAATGTTGATTCCGCGCAAAGCGCGGATCTTAACCTAGTTTTGGTAGTATTATAGATATTTTTTTTGGAATAAATGTAGTATTATAGATCTATAAAATGAAATCAATCATTTATCTATTTGTATTAGTTGCTTCAGTTCTGACCCCATAGTCAACCGATATAGTTTATCTTGAGTATAGTGCATGCTACTTATCAAAGCCTTGGCGAATTCAACTGATCATATGTTTTGTAGATATTTTACCAAATGACTTCTTTATTTTTGGCGATTTAATTTGCTAATCTCGGGAAAATGAGAAGAACATATAACTGTTGTGTTTTTTTATCTGTCTTCAAAATCATTAGCATTGACTTGGTGATTCATCAGTAAGAAGTTAATTTCTGGAATAACAAGTCAATGAATCTCCTAAGGGAAAAAGGTTAAGATTCCATATATACTCTTTGATGCTTTCAACTCTATTAAAGAAAAAAACAAGTAGCAGGAAACGACTGATGTTTCCTCGCAGAGAGCTGGAAACATGGAATATGCTCAAATGAAGAGGTTCATCTTAATATGAGAATCAGGGAACAACGGAGCAGGAATCAAAAAGAAATTGCTTTTTAGATCTACAAGTTTAGCATGTGATATAAATATTCGATTATTTTGCTACAGTTTGTTAGTTGATGCGTTCAATATGCTTGTTAATTATTAAGCTATTTCTTTTGCATGTCGACGATTTGTGGTTATGATTTATTATTCACAAGATTACTAATTTTTTTTTTTTTTTTGAGCTTTAAGATTACTAATTTTTTTAACGGACTTATATATGGTTTATAATTCTATGTTCACCATTCACAAGATTAATAAAAAACACAGACACATTATATTTGTGATTTTTTTCTTTCTTATTCTGGTTTTGAGTTTATCGCAAATATCATCCAATTCACAGCAATACGTGATTGGGAAATCGTTGATTTGGATTAGGGTTGTTCTCTGGCAGAAGGCGTCCCTCTCTTTGGAAGCTCTATGCTCTGTATATGGATTAGGTGCCCACGTGTTATTACATTATTCACCGTTTGTAACCACCATTTATATATAGATAGGACACATTTTTGGTCGAGCTTAGCATGAATCATGAAGTCAATCTATTATTATCTTCTTCGTTTTATGTCAATTTATTATTATCACACAATAAAACTTAGAAAATCTTTTGCGCTAGAAATTTAACAAATTAATTATATATGTCCGACAAGTGGCCACGCAACAGGAATGGTACGTATAGTAGGTTTTAATCTTTTATACGTATCCAGAGAGGACGATAGTGGGAAGGATAATTAGGGTTTAAACATCTATAAATACTTTGGCTTTATAATGCGCAATCAAATTAAAATTCTATTATAGATCATAATCTGGAACAAAAAGAAGAGAAATTACCAATCGAAGTATGGTTTTGTGTGAATGATTGTCTTTACACTAGTCATTATTGCGCCACAATGGTTGGGAATAGAATTTTGTATAAGTAGCTTTATTGCTTGACACCTGTCATTTTTATAATGGATAGTACTTTTATTATGTAGATGCTCGTGTAGTCGTGTGTGTGTGTGTGTTTTAAAAACTTATGTTATTTAATGAAAGTGTCCCTTAGCACCCTCCTAAGGGCCAAGGGTCACATTTCGCATTATGAGATGATTAAAATCTTTCTTAATTTTGATATTGATATATCGTAGTTGATCAAGTAATCTCTCCATAAAATGTTTAGTCATTTATTGGTTTCTTTAAATCAAATGTTTAGTCATTAACAAAGAAGGATTCTAAGATGCCGATGCGTATAGAAACCCGGAATACGATATAAACACTAATTTAATAAATTTCATACGTGTGAGCAACAACACTCTACCGATAGCTAGATTTCTATAGTAAAATCAAATGTTCCGAAATATGCAATATTTTATACATTAACTAACTACATTGTTTTTCTGCACACGTTAACTGAACATGGAAATAATTTTGAATCAAGATTTAAAAACTCGGCATATAAATCTAATGAATAAAATCATAATAAAAGGAATAAAGAGAGGCAATAGCAAAAGATGCATACTACTATGATTGGCTGGACAAAGATAGACTTTGCGCACCCATGTGGAGACCAACTATTTGAATGTTTCATGGCCTAACATATCTACACATAATGGTCCAAATACATATATATATATATATATTTATTTTTATTGTACATGCACTTCTCCAACTCATAACACTATTTAATGTCAAAATTACATTATTTTAATGTAGTTCTAGCACTAAATTTTTTTTTGTTCTCCAACCACAACACCAAATTACGCATTAAAAACTATTTTATAATATTATATGTATTTATGTTTTTATTTGTCATTTATTTAATTGTCTATTATATTAATAAAACAAATAAATAGTGTTTTAATAGGAGCAAATAGTGTTTTAGTGTGATGAATAGTATCACACCAAATTTGATGTGAAATTATAATATATACTAAAATGGTGTGATTTTTAATGTTAGGTTGGAGAAGGTTTTGGTATCAAAATCACACTAAAATTGAGTTTTAGTGTTGGGTTGGAAATGACCTAATATATGGTACATTCTAATATATGGTACATTCTAATCGCAATTTAGTTCCTGTTGCATGCCTACTATGAGATGTATGATAAATAATGAAATGATATAACATTACACGAAATTATTATTATTTTCATGGAAAACAATTCTTAAGTTTTATTTCCTAAAATAATAAAAAGTAGATCAATATTTCAAACCACACAAGCATGGTCGAGTGATACAGCGGATTCGATAATGTGCTAAGAATTTTAGATTCAAAACTTACATTCTCAGATTTATCCATTTGTGTGGTCATGCGACATTGATATCTAATTTCCATTGTGAATAACCGAATATGCCTACCACCAATTGGCTGATCTCCACGAAATTAGTCGGTTATTCCTCAACTCGATGGATATTCTGGATTAATAAAAAAAAACATTTTAGACACATAAGGGTTAAATTTAAATTAACCACTAAGTTTTTAGTGTTATAGAATAAATTCGATGGATTGTTCTCTCTTTTTATAAAAACAACATCTAGATCGGGGATTGTTCTTTACTATTCAGTGTTTCCAGACTTTGATCTTTTCATAAAAAAAAACATCTTATGATGGATAAAATATTGAACTCTGAGGAAGGCTTAGCTTAAACACATTCCCAACGTGATACTATAGACCTGAACTAGGGAACATCACTACCACTTTTTAGGTTGTTAGAGGCATGTACACGTCGTATCTCCCTTACTTCCACAAAGATAATAATTTTGAAATTTTTATTTGTTTCACAAAGATTGTAACTATTATGCCAATATTAATTAATACAACTACTACATATAATAATAATCTTTTTGTAAAAATTGTATCTAAGTTAGAATTATTTTTGATAATATAATTTATCTTTAAAATGTGTGAAAATTTTAAAATAAGAATTTTAGTGGAACAAAATGAGTATCAAAGTCCTGGGCAAAAAACGGAACCAAAAAACCGAATCGGAACTGAACCGAAATATCTGAAACCGAAATCAGACTGAAACTCTTAAATACCCGAATGGTTCCTATATTTATATATCAAAAATAACCGAACTGAAACCGAACGGGTACCTTTATAACTGAAAAATAAGTTTCAGCTTTCTGGTATAAGGTAAAATGCCATCAACACCACTCGAGTCCGGATTAGACATGATGAGTAAGAACATTGTTACCACCAAACAGCATTATTTTTTATGTATTCACTTATATTATAAATATATATGGTATTTCTATATTAAAATACAATAAATACTTATAAAACTAACACCTTTAGTGACTCAAACTCTGGTTGAATTGATGAATATGCAAATACGTAACCACTACCACTTGTTAACTAATATATTATGTGTATATTTGATTCACATATTAAACATGTACCCGTAACCGACCCGAAGCCGAACCAAAATCTCATAAGTATCTATTAGGTATAAGAATGATTTATCTAATAATACCCGGAACCGAATGAATCATATCCCAAACCGAACCGAATACCCGAATGCTGAGGGCTGTATCAAATAGCTAATTTATAAAACAATAGGTTTAGATACATTTTTATTTGTCACAACAGGTTTAGATACATTAGCCAAAGATCTATGTTCCCAAGATTCATAGTTTAATACTGATTTGAAAAATAGGTATAGGGTGTTAAATTTGAACTATCAGCTCGTTCATTTATTGTTTTTATTGTTTTTAAATCAAATATTATATTATGTTACGCCACCAATATATTAAGTCATCTAATCAGACAATTACAGTCTAGTGTTTTACAAAACCCCAAAGCATATATGTGTAAATTTCGAAAATGCTAGAAACTGAAAAAAGCTTTTCCATTTGGATTCCACGTGAAAGCTTTTTCCTTAGGGAATATTATTGGTTAATCTGCTGTCAAATATATATTACCGTCTGTTATATTTTAAAATGTTGCATAAAGTTACAATATTATTTATTAATGATGTAACATGATACATATATATATATATATTTATTATTAACAAATACTCTCTCCGTTTCAAAATAGATAATGTTTTAGAGAGTTTTCTATGTTTCAAAATAGATGATGTTTTCATATACCAATGTATTTTTTAACTTTATCAAAAACTGTGTATCCAATGATATTTTATAGTCTATTTTATGATTGGTTGAATAACTTTTAATTTATATTTAATGATATTTTTAAATAAAAAATAAGTTTCTTAGTAGTTGTGCATAGTCTTAAAACTTCATGTATTTTGAAACAGAGGGAGAGTAATAAATAAATTAAATTCTTATAGCCGAATTGAATCACCAACTGGTGAAAATGTATTGTAAATTGAAAAGCGGGGGACCACTTATTTTATACTCTCTCTGGATTTAAATATAAGATGTTTAAGGTTTTACACACATATTAAGAAACAATAAATACACTATTTTAATTGTTACTTTTTGATTATATCAATAAAATTTCACCACTCATAATTTTACTTTTCAATTTATGTTTAAATTTTAAAAATAAATACATTAATTATATCTCAAAATATCATATATTTATATACAAGATAAAAATATAGAACATATTACATTCGTATCCGGAGAGATTATTTGATTCAAGCAAGCCGGATAAATAAACATATAGAGAGAAATGTTATTGGTCGTCGCTGTTCTTATTTTAATAGTATTTAATAAACTAATAAGTAAGTTGATTTATTTGACGGACTACGATACAAAAACTTCCGGAATAAGTGGGATCTTCGTCCTCACGTTTTCCCCCGAATGATGTTGACTTTATTTGACTTACTCTATGAGATTCTCCTAGCCGTAGATCTTTTCAGTAGTCTTTTCAGTCCGTCAGATTTGGAGATTCAAACCTTGGAATCCCATCGTCTTGGATCTATTTGCAATTATACAACGCCACTGTACATGCCACCATCGCTTTTTTTCTTAAACATACTCCCTCTGTTTTTGTTTTTTTTTTATATTGGTAGTTATAGTTGAATGCACAAATATTAAAAAAGTTATTAATTTTTTCAAAAATAACATTTGATATATAAATCAGGTGTACTTAAACCAATCGTTAATAAGCATATATTATTTGCTTGGTCACATTGAATCCAATAAAAATAAAAATTACTTAAAATTATGAAAACTATTTATATTTTGAAACAAACAAATTTTACTTAAACTACTTACAATAAAAAACATAGGGAGTACAATTTTTTTTTGTAATTTTTATAAAACATACAAAATGGTTTAACAAATTTTTGTAATTTTTTTTTTAAATGTTTGTATTTGGATCTCAAATCTCATTAACAAGACACAACTTTTTTTAAAAAAAACATACAAGACACAACTAAAAAAAAATTGTTTGTATTTGGATCTCAAATCTCATTAACAAAGCACAACTGAAACTAAACACGAGTCACGATTATTTATTTTACATCAAACGCAAATATCAATAAGTATAAATAAGATATTTTGATTAAATATAAATAAGATATTACAAATCAAAGTTTAACACCCAAAAAAAATTTTCTATTAATTATTTAATCTAAAAATTTGTGAAACTGTACATTAAACCAGGCTAATAATTCAGAAGAACTTATCAACCACAATGATCAGTAATTAGTGAGAGATAATAATAATATATAGTTTTCTTTTTGTTGAACCTATATAAATCCTAGAGAGAATAAAGTTTTTCTGTTTGCAGATTATTATCAATAGAAGTAACATTCTATTCCTAATCCCAGGGATACAAGACTTGAACAGCAAGGCAGTGTTATAAATAACCTAACCCTAACTCCTACAATAATTAAGAGAGCAAAGTAATGAAAATCATGAGGCTGCTACTTAGCAGTATCATGACCCAACCACTATTTGGCCATAGCGACCGTGCTTTATCCGTGAAAGACCTCCCCATAAACACCCAGAGTCGCCTTGAGAGCAACCGAATCGTCGCTACGACCACAAAGAAAAGACTTATCAACCTCCAAGCTCTTTGCTCTCTAGATTTGCTTGTTCTCTCTCAATCTTCTCTATATCCAATCTGATATCAAGAAACAAGAAGTAAAAGATGTTGACATGAAGCAGAAGTAAGCTGCCAGACTTGAGAAGTAAGCTGTCAGACTTGAGAATTAAGCTGCCAGACTTGAGAAGTAAAATGCCAGACTTGAGAATTATGCTAGAGACTTATAAGGTTTTATAAAGCTTTTATAAGGCTTTATAAGTTTTTATAAGGTTTTATAAAGTTTTTATAAGCTCGAATTTTATTGAAGAGAAAAAGAAGAGAGAAGAAGACTGTTGAAGATATTTTAAAACAATGAATATTTTATTATATTGTGTACTGAGACAACTTGCCTTTAAATACTTGTACCCAGATCCACAATTAAATCAAGAAAACTATTCTCTCCTTTTCTCTCTTACATTTTGAGATCTACTTTGTGTCTCTCTCTCTATGTTCTTTATGTTCTTTATTCCCCAGAAATAAACTCTCAATAATTCTCTCATTCTAACATGGTATCAGAGCATTAAGCTCCTGAACCTCACAAAAGCTTCCTCAAATTTGTTTCTTTCTTTCTCAGACTATCTTCAAAATCTGCTGGATACATCCTTTTAGCCGCTGGTCTAAAGGTCTTTCAAAAGGGAAGAACCTCACCAGAACTCAAGATAGAGGAGTACCCTATTCTCTGGAACTCAAGAAAGCTTCAACCATATCAGGAAAAGCTTCTTCAAAGTCCAGTTTATCTCAAAATCAATAGGAACAATCTATTGTCCACTGGTCCATATCTCTCCATGAGGGAGAACTCCAACATGGTGTTGTTTCCAGAGTACAAGAAGGCTAAGGAACAACATAAGAAGTACAATATGCCAAGAAGAAGTGACTTGAATCAAGCCAGGAATGTAATCAAAGAGTTTGAGCATCCATCGATTCAAGGTCGAACCATGTATTCATCTGTCATTGGTGGTTCAAATGAAGAAGGAACATGGAGAAGTACTGATAGTGCAGCCAACACTGATGGTCCAGCAACCATGAGTGACCTACATTCCCTTATCCAAGCCTTTATCTCATCCAAGAAGACTGCTACACACTCTCTTGACCCTAAACCTAACATTATAGATTCAGGAGCAAGCCATCACATGATTAGTGATAGAAACTTGATGAGTGATGTCCAGCCTGCCTCAGGGAATGTTCAAATAGCAAATGGTGATAAGATTAAGATAGAAGGGATAGGGAACCTGAGGTTGTTTGATAGGGAATCTACTGCCTTGTATATGCCTCAGTTTACATCAAACTTTCTATCTGTGAGAAAGGCTACTGTTGATCTGAGTTGTCAGGTTGTCTTCAGACCAGATGAGGTTGAATTTCAAGACTTAAAGACAGGCCAAGTGATTGGAAAGGGGCACGTTCACAATGAACTCTATCATCTTTAGAAGACAGAGATGTCTAGACCATCCACTTCTCAGTGTTTGGCTAGTACATCCAGCGGGGTTGATAGCACACTATGGCATGCTAGGTTGGGACATCCTCATACAAGAGCCCTAAACTTGATGCTTCCAGGTGTGGTCTTCAAGAATGATGATTGTGAAGCTTGCATATTGGGGAAGCATTGTAGAACAGTCTTCTCACAGTCTAGCACCATCTATAAAAGATGTTTTGACCTAGTTCACTCTGATGTATGGACTGCTCCATGTGTGTCCAGAGAGAACCACAAATACTTTGTCACTTTCATTGATGAGAAATCCAAGTACAGTTGGGTGACACTGATTCCGTCTAAGGACAGGGTGTTGGATGCTTTCAAGAATTTCCAGACCCATATCTGCAACCATTTCAATGCCAAGATGAAAATTCTAAGGTCAGATAATGGTGGAGAGTATACAAGTCATGCATTCAAGCAATATCTTGCTCAACATGGGATTACTCACCAGACAAGCTGTCCTTACACTCCTCAACAGAATGGAGTTGCTGAGAGAAAGAACAGACATTTGATGGAGGTAGCAAGATCAATGATGTTCCACACCAATGTTCCAAAAAGATTCTGGAGTGATGCTGTGATGTCTGCAACGTATTTGATCAATAGAACTCCAACTAAAGCCCTCACCAACATGTCTCCTTTTGAGGTTCTAAATAAGACCAAACCATCTTTGGACCATTTGCGTGTGTTTGGATGCCTCTGTTTTGTGATGATACCTGGGGAGCTGAGGAACAAACTTGATGCTAAAAGCTCAAAAGCTATGTTCATTGGTTACTCTCCAACTCAGAAGGGGTATAAGTGCTATGATCCAGAGTCAAGAAGGGTTCTTGTCTCGAGGGATGTGAAGTTTGCAGAATCTAGAGGCTATTATGATGGAAAGAGTTGGGATGAGCTCAAAGATCTTTCTCAATCAGCCTCAGATAGAGAAAATAACCTTAGGGGAGTAATGGAGAGTCTGGGAATCAGTATGCCCTCTTTACCAAGTGTGGAACCTGTCCCTGAAAATGTATCATCTACTGCAGCTAATAGTGTTGAGAGCACTCATCCTAATCATGAGGGGGGCAGTAGAAATGTTGAGCAGTGTACACAAGCTCAACCTGAAGAGAACTCTGTAGCTCATGATCAAGATGAGATGTCATCAGAATCAGATGTTGAGACTCAAGTAGATGCGCCAAGTGAAGGAAATAAAGCAGAACCTGAGCAGATACAACTTTTGAGAAGGAGTACAAGGATCAGGAAACCCTCACAGTGGATCAACACAGAAGTTTACTTCAATGCTGAAGTTGTAGCTCACCCAATAAGTGCAATATGCTCCCTTGCTCAATATCCAGAAGATCATCAAGTCTTCATCAGTGAATTGGATCAGGAATACATTCCAAAAACATATGAAGAAGCTATGCAACACAAGGAGTGGAGAGAATCTGTTGGAGATGAGATGAGAGCCATGATCAAGAATGATACATGGTTTGAGACTGAACTTCCTAAAGGAAAGAAGGTAGTGACAAGCCGACTTCTCTACACTATCAAGTATGGAGCCAATGGAAAACCAGAAAGAAAGAAGACAAGACTGGTTGCAAGGGGATATACTCAAGTGTATGGTGAAGATTATCTAGACACTTTTGCACCAGTGGCCAAGCTTCACACTATAAGGATTATCTTATCTCTTGCTGTCAACCTTGAGTGGGATTTATGGCAGATGGATGTGAAGAATGCATTTCTTCAAGGAGAATTGGAGGATGAAGTCTTCATGAGACCACCTCCTGGTCTTGAGAACATGGTGAAGCCAGGAAATGTTCTCAGATTAAAGAAGGCAATTTATGGCTTGAAGCAATCTCCAAGGGCTTGGTACCATAAGTTGCGCACCACACTCAATGGAAGAGGCTTTGTAAAATTAGAAGCTGATCACACCCTCTTCACATTAACTAGTAAGCAAGGTATTGTGGTCATCTTAGTCTATGTGGATGACATCATCATCACTGGTAGCAACAAGGAAGGTATTCTCTCAACTAAAACATTTCTTAAAAGTGCCTTTGATATCAAGGATTTGGGAGAGTTGATGTATTTTCTTGGGATTGAGATCTTCCGCTCTAAAGAGGGTTTATTCTTATCTCAAAGGAAGTACATACTTGATATTTTAAAGGAGGCAGGAAACCTTGGGAGTAAAAAGGCCAAGACTCCATTAGAAGAAGGATACAAGGTGCTGAGAGATGGGGAGTATGGGTCTACACCATTTGGAGATATCAAGAAGTATAGAAGAATGGTGGGCAAGCTCATCTATCTAACCATCACCAGACCAGATGTGTGTTTTGCTGTGAATCAAGTGAGTCAACACATGGGAGCTCCTAAGGTGCATCATTGGAATATGGTGGAGAAGATCTTAAAGTACCTAAGAGAGGCGCCTGGCCAAGGAGTATGGATGACATGTAACAAGAGTACTGAAGTTGTTGGGTATTGTGATGCTGATTGGGCTGGAGACAGAGTTGATAGGAGATCAACTACAGACTATTGCACCTTCATTGGAGGAAACCTGGTCACATGGAAGAGCAAGAAGCAGAAGGTGGTGTCTTGTTCAAGTGCTGAAGCAGAGTATAGAGCAATGAGGAAGCTTACTAGTGAGCTCATTTGGATCAGAAACTTACTAAAGGATTTGGGCATAGAGACAACAACACCAATCACAATGCACTGTGACAATCAGGCGGCCATACATATAGCATCAAACTCAGTGTTTCATGAGAGGACAAAGCACATTGAAGTTGACTGTCACAAGGTGAGACAAGCTGTGGAGCAGAAGATCATTTTACCCTGTTATACTAAAAGTGAAGATCAGTTAGCTGATATCTTCACCAAGGCAGCAAGCACTAAAGTCTGTGAGTTCATTCATCCAAAATTGGGACTCATAGACCTCTCATGTTACTGATATCTCCTTCATGAAGTGTTCTACTCTTTCTTTGACTTGGGTTTTCTCCTAAAGGGTTTTACCTAGTTGAGGTTTTAATGAGAGAATACTTCATGGCTTCCAAGCTTGACTTGTTCCATATGGTCAAGGTTGAGGGGGAGTGTTGACATGAAGCAGAAGTAAGCTGCCAGACTTGAGAATTAAGCTGCCAGACTTGAGAAGTAAAATGCCAAATTTGAGAATTATGCTAGAGACTTATAAGGTTTTATAAAGCTTTTATAAGGCTTTATAAGGTTTTATAAGGCTTTATAAAGTTTTTATAAGCTCGAATTTTATTGAAGTGAAGAAGAAGAGAGAAGAAGACTGTTGAAGATATTTTAAAACAATGAATATTTTATTATATTGTGTACTGAGACAACTTGCCTTTAAATACTTGTACCCAGATCCACAATTAAATCAAGGAAACTATTCTCTCCTTCTCTCTCTTACATTTTGAGATCTACTTTCTCTCTCTCTCTATGTTCTTCATGTTCTTCGTTCCCGAGAAATAAACTCTCAATAATTCTCTCGTTCTAACAAAAGAGCGGTTAACTATAAGAACATATCTTAGTAGCATTATATAAAAAGATCACTGACCTCAATGCATTGTTTCCTTTCTGGCGAACGACTCTACACGAGAAACTACAAGAGTTTTCCATAGCTAAGTTTCAAAGTATATTCAGATTCTCTCGTTTGTAGATTTGAGTCATAACATATAAAACCTAACTTACCATTTTCTCTTTCCGTTGTGTGAGTTTTCTGATCTCAGCTTTGCTTCTCTCCACAAGCATAAGGGTTTTCTTCATCTCCAAGCTAACCTCTGGTTGCTTCTCGTTCATTTCCTTCACAGAGTCCTCAAAAACCGATAGATTCATCTCAAACAACTTCACTTTCTGCATCAACAACTTCAAAACGTTATGTTTATCCCTAACTTCATATTTCTTGTCTCCCACGACACTAATTAATCGTCTTCACAACATCTTTCTTCTTCTGGCCGTCAGTTTCCTTTAGAGTCTGATTCGTTGCAATGTTCTTCACTTCCCCAGATTGTTTCTCATCTACTTCATGGTCCAGTTCCAGCATAGCTGGTTTACTAGGAAGACTCTTTGACCCAACAAATAGATCTTCAACCCTTTGCTCAAGAGCATCAATGCCAAAGACCCCTACAACACTCAGAGCAGTAAAATTGAACATTTCACAAGTTATTTAGCTCGAGTTTCAGATATTAATTCAAATTCAATTATTGTTTAAAAATAGATTTTTTTAAGTATCTATACATTTGGATTGGGTTCAGATAATACGTAACACTCAAAGTATTATCAGACTTCATAGCACATAGGAGAGTATCATAGGTATACATTTGGTTGAAAGTTACTCTTGGAGTCTAATTTGTCAATTACAAGGGCTTCTTTCATCGCTCACAATGTGAACTATTACAACTTGACTAGATTTTTTACTCGCGCTACGCGCGAGTCTGCTTTAATAATTTAATTTAATTTTGCAATATTTTTTAAGAAAAAGATGAATTTCGTAAAAAATATTTTTATTAATATTATTAAAATATTATTTGATTTCCTATTTACATTTTTTTTATAAATTGTTATTTTTGAACTTAGCTATTTATTTGTTTGTATTATAAAAGTAAAATTACTGTTACTAAAGTATTTATAGTTTCTTATAAGTACATAATTTTAATATCACATAGATTATACTATCCTATACACTGCTATGAATACTTTATTAATAATTAGTTTTATTTTTTAATAATATTAAGATAATATAATAGAAAATTGTTTTATATACATTTTTCTATGAAATTTATTTAAAGTGTGCATTATTATTTTTCATAGTTAAGTTTTTATACAATTTTACCATTTAAATAACTAATATTTAGATATCAGTTTGTTTGTATACGTAAATGTATAAATGTATTTATAAACATGTGTATATTGTTTCTTAATAAAAAAATTAAAAGCGTCATATAGATTGTTCCATGCTTATTAACTAATACAACACTATTATAAATATTTTATTATAGTTTTATATATATTTCTATTTGAATGACATAAAAGATTAATCCTTATGCAATATATCTAACTTTTTTGTATTTACCAAATTTTTAGAATGAATGTATTATTATATACTTATTTTATGCATATTTGTATTTAAAATACTTTTATTTAACTCTTTTAAATGTATATCTAATAGTTTTATATGTATATTTATGTCTAAATCATAATAAATATTTTGATGAAATTTAAATAATAGTAACTATCTGTTTGTTAGATATAAGAAAAGGAAAATATATATATATAATTTATGCTAATATTAAGTAATATTTTATTTATTAAAATAAAAAATAAAAATCTAAAAAATTAAATATATCTCCTACTTGATATAGTTACAATATAAATTAGTGGTGGGATTATGATGTTTTAGCGGTTCACAAAATGTTTTCCCCGATTGAGAAGTTACTTTTCTCGGAAAAGGGTTACCATGTACTTCGATTTATTATTATTAGTGACCTAATTTAAAAAAAATATATATTTTAGATAATAAAAAAATTTAGGTATGTTTCATAAACACATGTTTGGTTAGTTAAATGAATATTTGGATTATGACTTTTTAAAAACAATTGTCTCAAAATTTATTAAAATCTAATTGTTGATGAGTAAATAACTATGCTAATTTATTTAATTGATAAAAGGCAATTCAAAAGCATATAAACAAACTGTTTAATCAACAATATGTGTCTTAATTGTGGATTATTCTTACCACATTTTATTTTTAATAGAACTTTGTAAGCTTATTATAAGCCAAAACTGAAATGGCCCGGTAAGAAAGAAACGAAAATTGACCAATGTTTTTAAGAACTTTTTATAATCTATTATAAAATTAGATGATTTTGTAGCCAACACCAATATAAAAATACTAAAATTTTATTTTTTACCTATTTGATTAGGTTAATTATTTTAATATTAATTATATATTTTATTTTTATGTATATGCTATTTTATGTTTTGACATACTTTATGAATTTTTTAAATAAATTTTAGTGTTATGTTTTAAGATAGTTAGCATATATATCAAGTTAGTTAATTTTAGTTCATATTTTGAAATTAATTTATAGATTTACTTTAGAAATATTAAGATTTATAAAAATATTAAACAATGATACTGATTTGGAATATTTTTCATATTTTTATTTATATATGAATATTTTTAATAGTATATAGCCCTTATCGTAATATTGGCGGTGGACATAATTTGTTTTTTTTCTTGTTAAACTCTTTTTATGTTAAGTTTTCAAGAATTTAGTATAAATACCAATCTAATTTTTAAGATAATTAATACATTAGTTAATTTATCATTTTTGTAATTTTGTATTTATTTTTATTTTACTTTCACATACATGATTATTTGAACATTTTTTTATGTTGATTTCTTTTTTAAAATGTTATTTTTGTTCGATAAAATTTTATTTTTAATTTTCAAATATTTAGTTTAAAAATAAATTTATTTATTTCTGGCAAAAAAATTTAAACTTATTTAATTTTATTTTGAGAGAAATAAAATATCTGAAATTTTATATTTAAAAATATAAAATTAACATTTTGAGAATACATATTATTAATAATAATTTTAGCTTCTATGTGACCACTTTAAATAACATATAGCCTCAATTTTAAAATCATATGTGCTTTAGATTCATATTTTCTTTATTATTTCAAATTCTTTTATTTTTTAATATTATATTTTGTACGTAAAATTTATGTTATTCTTCCAAATATTTAGTTTATATATCAATATGATTCCTTTAATGATTTTGGCTTTTTTCTAAATTTTACATTGATTATGAAAGAAATAATTTTTGAAAGTTCTATAAGTAATATATAAAATGGTGATTAACATATTTTTCTTGGTGCTTCAAGATAATATATGGATATTCTCAATAATTTACGGCATCAAATTATATATAGTATATGTTATTTGTGAATATTTTCAGTTATTTCTGTTTTTTAAAGCATATAGTCCATATCATATTAAAGGTTACATACATAATTATATTTTTAGTAATAATATGCGATCAATACCAATTCCTATAAGGTACGTGAACAATCTCTTATTATATTAAGTTTTCAATAATTAGCTACAAATATCAATCTAACTTTAAAGATAAGTTTTACAAATTTTAATTTATCTTTTTATAGTTTTGTGCTGATTTTTATTTATTTTTACATACGTGATTATTTATAAATATGTTTTTTAAAACTTTGTTTCTTTTTGAATATTTTTATTTTTGTTAATTTTTTGTTTAATTTCAAATATATAATTATTTTATATATCAAGTTAATTATCTTTAATAATATTTTTATTTACTTTATCAAATTAAGATGCTGACTTTTATATTATTATAATGATATTTTTAAATTCTATGTGAACACTTAAATAATATATATCCTCAATTTTGAAATCATATGTTATTTAGATTCATATGTAATGAAAAAGTGATTTAGATTTACATTGTCTTTATTATTTGAAATCCTTATATTTTTAAGATTATTTTTGTTACTTAATTTTATGTTGATCTTCCATACATTTATTTCTTATAATAAACTGATTCTTTTAGTTATTTGGCAATTTTGCTTACAAAATTTATTATTGATATTTTTTTTGTAAGAAATAGCTTCCATTTTGAAATCATATTTTGTTAGATTCATATGTAATGAAAAGTGCTTTAGATTCATATTGTTTTTATTATTTTAAAATCTTGTATTCTTTAAGATTTTTTTTGTTAGTTGATTTTATGTTGGTCTTTCAAAGGTTTACTTTATATATCAAATTGATTCCTTTAATAATTTTGCATTTTCACTAAATTGAATAGTAGTTTCCTTTTTATTTTGAAATAAATATTTTTTGAAAATCTTGAAATTTTTAAAATAATAATTAAAATGGTAATTTGACATATTTTGGTGCTTTAAAATAATATGTGGATATTCTCAATGATTTATTGCATAAAATTACATATAGTACATATTTTTGTTGAATATTTTCAGCAGTATATAACCTAAATTTTGTAAATCATGTGTTTTAGATTTATATAGTTATAATTGTTTGAAAGTATTGCATTTTTAAATTAACTATTATATTTGTTTGTTATTTTTATGTTAATTTTCGAAACTTTATTTTATATAGTATAGATTTGTACATGATGTTTTTAACTTTGTAAGTTTAACTTATTTGATAATTATTTATATTTTATTTTGAAATAAAAAATTTCGTAATATTAACATTTTTAGAAATACCAAATTGAAAAACGATTTGGTATATTTTTGGTGCTTTAAAATAATATGTGAACATTCTCAATGATTTATAATATCAACTTATATATAGTATATGTTAGTTTGAATATTTTCAATAGTATATAACCTAAACTTTGAAAATCATGAGTTTAAATTTAGATTTATATAGTTATACTTGTTTGAAAGTCTTGTATTTTAAAATTAATTATTCTTTTCGTTATTTATTTTTTAATTTTTGAAAAATATTAAACATTACGTTAACTTAATATAGTATTTATATTTTTGTAAATTTACCTTATTCGATATTGATTTATATTTTAGTTTGAAATAAACATTTTTTGGTAATATTAACATTTTTAAAAATAGTAAACTTAAATAATGATTTGTCATACTACGATTGGTGGTTTAAAATCTTACGTGGACGCTTTCGATGGCTTATAGACTCAACTTTTATATAGTATAGATTCAATAGCGTCAGGTTATCCATAGTGGCTCAAATGTTTATTTTACAACGAAAGAGCCAGTGTCTCTGCTTGGGAAATTAGAAGTGTGATCATATTCACATGTCAAATCACATACATCCAGTTTGGGTTCGGTTCGGATATGAAAAATTAGTAAGATGCCCATGCTTAACTAAGGCCACATCAGTTTCCTTAATGCAACGTTATCCCCATGGCCAAACAAATATCCTTTTGCTTTACACCGCTCGCTTTCCCTAAAAAAGTTAAAAACTCTTATCCCTACCAGAGACCACTTAAAACATCTCTACCAAACAAACATCCCTCTCTCCAGCATGGCAAAGCCTTATTCTTCTTCGTCTAGCCAAACAAACCTCGCTTCATGCGCCGTCGCCGCCATCTTCATCGTCTTCCTTATCATCGCCTCCGTTACCGTCTACCTCACGGTGTTCAGACCTAGAGATCCCGAGATCTCCGTCACAAACGTCAAGGTCCTGTCATTCTCCATCGCCAACAGCTCCGTCAGCTTCACTTACTCTCAGTTATCCGTCGTTAGAAACCCTAACCGCGCCGCGTTCTCTCATTACAACAACAGAGTCCAGCTCTTCTACTACGGTAACCGGATCGGGTTCATTTTTATACCGGCTGGTGAGATCGAACCGGGTCGAACGAAGCGAATGGCCGCTAGTTTCTCCGTGGAGTCGTTTCCTCTAGCGGCTTCTGCTTCTCGAATCTCCGCTGATGATTTTGGAACCGGGTTAGTGGAGGCGGATAGTCGGGTCGGGTCTACTGTGGAGATAGAGTCGAAGCTGGAGATGGCGGGTCGGGTTCGAGTTCTTGGTCTGTTCACTCATCAAATCGTGGCAAAATCAAGTTGCAGGATCGCAATTTCTACTAGTGATGGATCGATCGTGGCCGTCCGTTGTTGATACCAACCCTTTTGTAGCAATGTAAAAGTGTTTATTTAAAAACACATGTAAAAAGACCCTTCTTGGGTTCTTGTCTGAATCCTGAAGTTAGAAAGCTGCAAATATAAATACATAGATTTTGTACTTCAAAGTTGTTCAAAAAAAAAAAAAAAAAAGATTTTTTACTTCAAAATGTAACATGAGGGTTTGTACTTTCAAGATTTTGCTACTTTTGACTTGCATGAGATTGTACTTTTAGATTTTGTTACTTGTGACTTGCAACTTAAATGGAGTTTAACTTCGGTGTCAAATTGGACTAATGAAAAAGAAAAACGAAATGTGTCGATTACTTAATAAGATAAAAGATATATTCAGATTCATCATTCCCTTTACATGTCTACAGTAACAGAACTTGTAGAAACTGGAATAATGAAGACGACTTTCGGGGAACTAAAAAAGAATGAGATTTAAATATCAAAGATTCAAAGAGTAGCTATGATCAAATTAGTAATACACGGATTTCTCCACTTGCTTCTAAAAAAAATTTGGGTTCTTGATCAGCATTTTTTCATATGATTATAAAAATAAAAAATGCAAGAAAAAGAAAAAACGAGAGTTAAGAGGAGCCATTGGAGGAGTTGTAGCCATAAGGATTATTGCTGGCCCAGTTCCATAGATCCCTACACATCTCTTCGATCCCATACTTAGCCCTGCATTCATACCATACCAAACAAGTATAATAATAATTAGACTCAAATGTGGGGTGTGCATTTTTATTTTACTAAAACCCATTTCAATACAGTTCATCTACTCTATTGACAAACCAAAAAAAAAAAGGAACTTACTTCCAATTTAGCTCGCGTTCTGCTTTCTCTGTTGAGGCGTAAACAATCTCAGCGTCTCCAGGACGTCGTCCGGCCATCACCAACGGGATTTTCTAATCGGAAAGAATCAAAAATATTTAAACCAATTATCTTTTGGTTAGAGCATTGTTCTATGTAAACAAACCAATCAATGGTTTACCTTTCCGGATGCCTTCTCAAAGGCAGCAACCATTTCTAGGACCGATGTTCCATTACCCGTTCCAAGGTTGTAAACCTCACAACCTGACCATTTTTTTTCCAATAATTAAGCTTTGGATTCAATGGCAAAACATTATGAGAGGAGAAACAAACAAGAGTTTAAAAGATAGTCCTTACTGATTTTGAGATCATCTAGCTTGCGCAGAGCGGCTATATGTCCATCTGCTAAGTCAATGACATGAATATAATCTCTAACCTGAAACAAATATATGGACAAAATAATGTTAAGACAAATCACTAATTTGTCTCACATACATGAGACTGTAATGTAATAACTAACAGTCAAACAATTCTTGTCTACCAGAGACATTCAATAAGACATACATACCCCTGTACCATCGTTTGTCTTGTAGTCGGTTCCAAATACGGTGAGGTGAGGTCTCCTGCCAACTGCAACTTGTTGGATATAAGGCATGAGATTGTTTGGAATTCCAAGAGGATCTTCACCAATGTAGCCACTAGGATGTGCACCAACAGGGTTGAAGTATCTAAGCAATATGATCTTCCATTCAGGGTCCGAGCGATGTACATCCCGGCAAATCTCTTCAATAAAAAGCTTTTACACAGCAACAACCAAATAAAAACCCTGAGTCAAATTAATTTTCCCTGATTATCATTATCACTACCACAAAGATGGACTATGGTAAATTCAGTTACTACCTTAGTACGGCCATATGGGTTGGTTGCAGAAATTGGGGACTCCTCAGTGCAAGGAACCTCTTTTGGCCAGCCATAGACTGTAGCCGACGATGAAAACACAAGCTGGAAAACAGAGTAGCAAAAGCTAATCATGAGATCAAACGAAGACAAAAAAAAAGGAATCAATGTGGTGGAGAGGAAGAATGATTTACATTTTTGCAGCCGTATTGAGCCATAACCTCCAACAGAGTAATAGTGCCAACAATGTTATTATTATAATACAGCAAAGGCTTCTCCACACTCTCACCTACTGCTTTAAGTCCAGCAAAGTGTATCACTGCATCAAACCTGTTAATAATAATTCCATCAAACCAATTATATGAACATACTAATCATTTGTAGTCTTAAAGATTCTCAAAAAAGGTTTTATTTTAAAATTTTCAATCATACTTAGTTTCTGAGAAAATCTTCTCAAGCGCAGGCCTGTCTCGGAGATCCACCTTCATGTAAGAAAACAAACACAAGAGTTTTAAGAAACTAAAATTAACCCCAGACATTATGTACTTCAGAAATGGCAGGCGCATATTTAAATATACATGTTAGGTTTAAGGCACGATAAAAAAAAATCTAACAGATCAAAAATATATAAATAAATATAGAACTTGGGATCATATAGTATTATAGTATACTGTTGCACATGGTATTGATGCTTTATTCTGATATTTTTATGTATAAACACAGAAAGATTAGGCACATGGTGTTAGGGGCATAAAGTTAACTAGAATCCTGGAATCACACACAAAATGACCTGTTTTCACAAAACTTTTATTGAAAAAAGTTCTTGACGTACACGTTTCCAAAAAACCTAACACGCAAAAAAAAAAAATTCCACGGAGAGAGAAGGGGGACGAAAGAAACCTGGTGGAAGGAGAGGCGGTCTTCGTTTTGGCCGGCGATTTTCTTTACGCGTTCGAGAGAAACAGCAGAGGAATTGTCGAGGTTGTCAACAACGACGGCGGAGTAACCACCGTTAAGCAGTTGAAGCACAGTATGACTTCCGATGTAGCCAGAGCCGCCGGTGACCAGAATATTCTTAGACATCGTTAACAGAAAGTAAATAATCTTAATTCAGATAAGATATGAAAATTCGTGAGAGCGTTTTTTTAATTGGGATGGAGAGCAAACGGGGTTTTATAGAAGCGGTGATGGAGATATTTTGAGTTTTGACTGTATATTTACTTAAAGATTCTTATACGTTTCTAGAGAGAGAAATGTGGCACGTGGCGGAATATGATATCGGTGCGAATATACCGGATTGCTTTTAATTGCCTAAATTACCTTTGACGTTATTGTTAATGGACTTTTTTCTTTTAATTTGGAAAAATGTAATTTATTACTTTTTATTTGGATTTTGATACATTTAATAGTTTGCACTGAGAATAGATCTACTTTAGATTATGAGAATATCTTTTTTACACAAAAAGATAATACGTATGTATTTTGGATTCATTTTCCAAATTTACTTTATCTTATATATTAAAACAGAATTCACAACCTTATTTCATGTGTGATTTTTTTTTTAAATGGACCTAATGGATATATTCTTAAAAAGTTATGTTACATTTAATCTCTAATCTTATCATTTAAATAAACAATAGATGATCTATTGGATTTATAGATAGTATAAATTAAATAGATATAATTTAATGTCGTAATACTATATTTCCATATGTTTTTTTTTAACGCTGGATAATTATGCTATTACAAAGATGAGAAATATTACAGACGATTCTACAGCCGACAATTCTACCTTCCGTATGAGGATTCACGCCTGACTGCATTACCTGAGCCGCCCTATGGGATCCACGTTTGACGGTACTCCTTGTGCCATGCTGCAGATCTCTTGTAAGTCTTTTTCTCTATTAATTCGCATATTTCTGCCTTTTCCGGGAATTGAAACTCAGACCTCCTGGTGTAGAAGCATTAATGAACCCTTAGTCAAACCACTGGACCAAGGGAGCTTCCACATATCTCCATATGTTAAATATTTAAATATTTGTCGATGTTAACTTTTAAAATTATAAAGATTTTATTTAAATAACAAAAATCATATTATCTAACAATGATTAATCTTTACTACCTTAAACCAATGAAAACAAATTTTAAACTATATAGTTTATTTTAAAAATTAAAAAAGACTAAATGTTTAATTATTTACTCGATAATATAAATTTATGAAGCGAAAAGTTTAATTTTTTTAAAAAAATTATAATTTATGAAATGTTACAATATCTTTGAATATGACAATAAAATAATATTTTGCTAATCTTTATACATATAGTTACGATTTTAATAATGAAATAATAATCCGAAAATATATATATAGAAGAAGATATAAATACATGTGAAAGTTTGAAACAATCTATTCAATCAAAAAAATATACTGTAAAATTATTATGTTTTAAAAATTGATAGACACATATATATTATAATATATAATAATTTAGAATTGAAAACAAAATATTTATATAAAATTAAATGAAAACAAAAACCCGCGCGGTTGCGCGGATCGAGTTCTAGTTAGTAATTATTGGTGGTTGTTTTGCAAGGTATAGAATATTTTACTAGAAAAAATCGGGGTTACGATAATTTGGGTACTAACTATAGGTTAAGCATTCAAGGATTGTTTCTACTTTAGGTATAACTGAAGTATAATTAAATTTTTCTCTCTACTTTAACGCTATACGAATCAACCTTCCCCAGAGATACTACATAAACAGAGGCAACACACAGTTTCAACCTCGTAAAGAAGTGGCAACATACTATTGGAACCATAATATAACATACGATGATGATACGACCTCTTTTAAGAATCAATAAAATACATTTTAACTAAGGAAAAAAGTTACTAGTGGATGCATATTTTTGCATGAATGGGAATACATTGGATTAAGAAAATACAAATCCAAATTGAATCATAAACATACAGATCGGTGCATGGCACCGTTGACATCAACTCCACTAAGGACTTTCTGTATGACTGCTTGAGTCATCCGCGAAACGTGTATTATTTTCTTTAACACCTTTTCTGTTTTCAGTTATACTTCTCATACATGTCTCGTGAATATATTTTCCAAGAAATCAAGGGATAGGTATAGATGTAAATCAGTAAATGTTAGTTCGGTTGAAACCCTTTTTTTGCCAACCAGGTTGAAACCTTTTATTATATGAAAATAAACTACATTATAGCTAAATGAGCCAGAATTTGGTAATATAACGTGGAAGCATAGGGGATAAGCTAGCTAGAACAGACGTTTGCAGTCCAAAAAAAAATTAGCAAGAACATATGGATGTGTTTTTCTTATTGGATCAGGAGACATTTAAGGGATAAGTCATAAGTGCTTGTTGATTTGTTTAGCTACTAACAGTAGCTCGTTATCAAATTGAGTGACGTTCCAAATTATCAAATATTATTTGGTTTTAATTTGAAGCAGTCCCCAAAAAATCAGTATAGAAACTTATATTGAAAAGGAAGTGTATGTTATATAACTAATAACTATTATGGGATCGGCCACTGTATGAAAACGATTGATATACAAGCGACATATATGAGATAGCTTCATGACATGTACAATATATTGAGTTAAATCCGAAAATAAAGTTGATCAAGTCAAACTAAAAACAAAAGAGCAGTTTGGTCTTTGAATAAGTAAATGACCGTGACGGTAAATTAAAGCTAATGGAGTTAGGTTGAAGTCTTTAGCCGCTTCTCGATGGTACTTAGAGCAGGATTAAAGGGGTATGCAAGGTGGGTTTTTAAGGGGAAAAGGTGGTGTGGGCCCCACCAAAAGTGTTGAGACCGTGTCTTCTGTCCCGAAATAAGGGACGTTTTTTGTACTGTTTCGCGGGCCCCACTGACACGTGGCAGCCCGCGATTGGTTCATTTTTTTTTTTTTTTTTTAAATCAGCAAAAAAAAAAAAAAAAAAAATTAAAATAAGAAACCCAAGTTGGGTATTTGGGTTGAGGGTGCTCTTAGGGCCCGGGGCCATAATATTTATAAAGATTTAAGGGGCAACTATTGTTATTTCAAATGTTCTGTGATTTACTTTGAATACTCTCCTTTATTCAATGAAGAAGATGGCCGTATATATACAGGCATTGGAAGAGCATCAGCATTAGTGAATCTCATCAAAAGGGTTCACAAAGTATGTTTTTATTATTATTTTTTCTGTTTGATTTTTGTTTAAAAAAAAAAAAATTTATTAATCGGACCAATCGCGGACCTCCACGTGTCGTGGGATCCGCGCTACAATGATGATCCGGATTCAGTGCAGTGAACTCCCAAGAGGCAGGTTCATTGCTTTTGTTTATTTTAATATTTTTTTTGTTTTTCTAAAACTGTGTGAATGCAGATGCTCTTACAAAGTAACAAAATCTTTAGCCACCAGAATATTTGTGATATTTTATGGGTAATGAACACAAGGAAACGTAAATATTTTGTTTGGTATTTTAGTTAACTTGTATTTTATTACTTCCTTACGTAATTACTTTCCATCCTTTTTTTTTTTTTGAAAAATTAATTACTTTCCATCTTGGAAAAGACGAAAAGTGGAGATTAGCAGAGGCAAAGGGAAAGCGAGAAGAAGCTCCCAATTTCTTCCGCCTCAATTAACTGAGTGAGGCCCACTAAAACAATAAAACGCTAGAAATTAGAGGAAGTGCAAAAACAAACGAAATGGAGGTGCGGGGAATCGAACCCTGTGCCTCTCGCATGCGAAGCGAGCGCTCTACCATATGAGCTACACCCCCAATTTTGAGAACTGATGCCTAACATAATTATATTAACCAAACATAAAGATGTGACATTAGCTTCAGTTAGACAAACGAATAGAACCTCCAATCTACAAACTATATATTTACTAGGGGTATAGCCCCCGCGCAAGCGCGGAGCCGGATAAGTTATTGATCGTTGTGTAGTTTTGTGTACGGGATTTTGTCGTTTATTTTTTTTCACTTTTGTTTTTCCGTGTTATATATAATGGTGATGAACATAACATTTGGAAGTCACATAGTTTGATTAAGTTTATATAAGAATGACCGGCGAATTCATATGCATTATTTTCGTAATGATTTGATCGACCATTAGCTTTATTAGCGCTTTCATGTTCAAAAGATAAAGTTTATGAAGTTGTTTAATATTTACTTAGGTAGTTGTTAGTATATAAAACAAATAGTGTAAGGAACAAATATTAAAATTTGAATTCAAAAATTAAACAATTTATCAAACAATAAATTAAATTATTTTCTTATTTTACCTAAATTAATTTCAAAATATAGAATTGTAATAACCTATTTTTTAAAAAAAAATTAATAACTTTAGAAAAATTTCTAAAATTATACGGTTGCAAAATTATTTATTTTTAGAGTTTTACTCGATTTTGTTAAAAATAGTTTATGGTGGACAAAAAAAATGTCAGAAATAGGTAAACAAAAAAAATACACCACTGACAAATCTTTTATGAGTTAGAACCCGTCGACGTTTCATTAATAATCCAAAATAGAAATAAAATATCCGAACAGAGAAAACATGCAAGGGAAAAAATATTCAAAGTTTATGATGGAAAACAAAGATAATAGCAGTTTTTAAAAATGCATAGAAAAGACGTTGATGGGCTGATAGGAATATAATACATATTTCCAATCACTCACGGCAGCGCTTGCGGTTGTTCTGAGCGTCTGAAATCTCTGGAGGATCTGCTGCAGCACATTCTTCATCGACCTTGTCTCCCAAAACAGACGGGCCCGATGATGCTGCCAATCCTACGTCACCTTCACTGCTTGGAAGAATGTTCTCACTGTGCTCCTGAAATACATGAACGTGATGACAAGTAAAATTAAACAACCTTGCCATGGTTCTCTATGATGGTATCTTCAGTGATGGTGGAGATAGTGAAGGTACGGTGATTGCTATTAATGGCTTCCATCAATTTGAGAGCTCTTTATGTTTTGGGCTGGATCTTGGCAAGTAGCTATGAATACATCAAACACTATGTTGCTGGCATGAGATTTGAATCGACCTAGAGAGCCTGCAACAACATAGACGGTGAGGTTCTTGAGTATATTGAGCTCCACCAAGCCAGACACACTCGTTTTCAACACCTTGTTCCCTATCTCTCTCTTCTAAATACTGTCATGTCCCTCGATGCAGTTCACCGCAGCAGGTTTGTTAATGTCGGAGAAGAAGTTATCTGACCAATAAATTTCAAGTTTTTAAGTCTCAAGATGACACTAAGCTAAAAGGCATTGTTTTAAAATCAAACCAATAACATACAAAAGGAATTCACCAGAGATTCCGATCACATCCATATCAGGGGAATCATCGCTGAGGAACTCAATAACATTATGCACACCTTTGGGTACCATGTCCATCCCCATTGCACCACACCTGTGTTACAACTGAACCATACATGGTCATTTTTTCCCTGCCAATGTACAGTGAACAGTTTGTAGCCTCGTAAATCTAATTGACATGCATCCACAAAATCATTATTTCATCAGCAAAAGTTTCAATCTTGAGTCGAACCACACCACAAACATAAAAAAATTTACATATTGGTGGTACCTGTTGTCTTGGTGGATTCTCCTAGGAAGGCTTAAGTTCCATAGCACGTTGGCACGACAAAAACCAGACAATAGGCGCTCTAGTTGTACCGTCCTTCAGCTCCGCCTGGGACGTACCCAGCCTTGCAGCCTCTGTTAGTCATAGCAATCAAATAACTTTCCGTTATAGCCCATCAGAACATAGTTTACATCATATTAGTTAATCGGACAACTTCAAAGCGATCAATCAACTTTCACGATCGACCCCCTATCGTAGCGATGGATGGTAGTGATTCACACGAACTGGGATAGAACCATGGATCTCGGAATTCTGCCCAGAGAAACATACGCTTAAAGTATTAAAACTGATAGCTTGAGAATTGATTAAACAAATATGGTATATAGTATTCCATAGAAAGTCAAATTGTCAATACCTTTTCCTGGGTACTATGTTCTCGGCGGAGAAAGGTGGCGGGGACAACGACCGATTAAGCAACAACAACACTGGAGGCTGACATCTTCGAAGGTTGGCTAAAAGCTGTGACAGTTCAATTTAGAAGTAATTTAATAAGAGATATGGGTCTCAAGGTTTGTTTGAGGAATTATATATACTGAGACGGATCGTTTCAGAGGTGAAACGGTACCATAACTGATCGTTGGAGATATAGAGAGGTGAAGATGAAAAGTTTCATAATTTTTTTTGATAAGCTAAAAGGGTAACGCTTTGGTTTATCGGTGGAAAAAGAGTACTATAAAAATCCTAGATACATACAAAAGAGATTTAGCCCACTTTTAAGTTTTATTGGGCCAGAATGCAGATTTTACTAAATAGGTTTTGATGATCAAAGTTACACGTGAGTATTGAAACATTACAGTTATGTGTGGGATCCACTATAAGAAATCCTTGATAAATATATATTAGTTTCGGTAATCAATGTACAAAGTATCCTTTAGCTCAGTGGTATAAATATTGTTGCTTAGATCTCAATAACCCGAGTTCGAATTACAGGCTTGACACTTTTTCACAATTTTTAAAAATGGGACCCACATATCGCTGACGTGTCGCATTTCAACTGCCCTATTATAACGTAGATTTCTTTGTCAGATGCATTTTCAAGATACGAAAGTAAGCCATATATATTCACAAAGAACTGCATTAGTGCTTTGACAAGAATATACAAACTATATATATTAGTGGTTTTTTTAGCAAGTAAAATCTTCTGGCTCTTTCATGATTGCAAATCTAGAGTCCTCCTCAAAGTTCTTATTCTGCCCAAATCAGTAACTCCACAACAAAGCCACATAAGTTATGATGTTTATAATCACCAGTTGAGTAAAAGAATTTTTCAATGACGTGAATTCTAACTACATCTTAAGAAAAAGCATATTATATACATTAGAAAAAAATGAAAACTATCACAGAGCAGCAGCTAAAGTGTGAAACAATCTTCAATCCCCTCCAGCAGTTTCGCTTGATCCATCTGGTAACCTTTCTTCTGGCACAAACCTACAATCATGTCGCAATACCGACAACCACGAATCCACCTAAAATAGCCATTAAAAAATGTTTCAGGATCTCTAAACAACCAACAAGTGTGTTAAAAAGATGTTATATCTATTTGGTGTATCACCTGACCTGTGTTTTAGAAGTGCTTGAGCACTCGAACCTTAGACCTTGACGGGTTAAGATATAAAAGCAATGATGGGTTTCATCGAACTCTCTAGTGTAGCTTGGCAACGAACCAACTTCAACGATATCCGCTAGCAATGTCGAATCTTGAGGGCTCAAATCTACAAATAAAGAGAGAGATTCAAAAATAAATTCACGTTTGAAACAAAAGATCGTTTAAAATGAAAATTAACTTACCAGTAGATAATAAGTAGAAGAAGAGACAAGGTCCTTGAAGGACGACGAATCGAGGAAGCCAGTCATCTACTTCTGCATCGTCTAGCGGAGGTGGTTCACCAGGTAGAGCTTCCCACCGCTGAAAGTTAAAACAGAGATTGTCAACAAGAATAATACACACTACTGTGAGTCTCATGGAGTAAGAGCCTCCTTACACTACGGATAAAGAGATAGCCAGATAAACGAGCAGAGCGCAAGACTTCATCCACATGTTCCAACCTATGCAACAAAAGAAGATGGGTGGGTTTGATCTGAGTAAAGGTAACAATACTGCTATATATTATGTCACAACTTACTGTGCTTTGAGGTAAGATTCTCTTTCTTCTAACTCAGATAGTTCTGATCTAAGTGACTCTAACTCTACTGCTGATAGCTCTACCTGCCCAATAAGCTATGATAATGGGGAAACTATTCTCTTGAAACAAAAAAAAAAAACAAGGAAGGAAGGAAGGTGTGACGAATGGAACCTTTTCTTGACCATCAGAAACCCAAGGCAGCCGGCGAAGAGAGAAGAGATTCAGCATATGTGCTGCTCTTTTCAGTTTCCTGCGAGTACTGGACTGGCCTTGACTATGAGACCTACTTCAAAACAAAAGATGACAGCTCAAAGTCTCGAACTTTTAATAGCATTACTTATGCGCTAACACGTTACCTTGAAGAAATGTTAATATCTTCTTTGGGGTGAGAAGATGATGGAGAAGAAGGAGAGTCCTCTTGAGCAGCTTCGGTGGTGGGAGTAGGTACAGTAAAGTGATCAGTTAAGATATTTAATTTCCTGGGAGTACCATCACCCATAGGTTTGAACTCTAACAAAGATTCCGCAAGAGAGAGAGAGAGAGTCTGCATCCAAACGAAAAAAAAAAAGACTATTCATTTGGAGCATGAACTAATAATCTACATTCTGTGAGTTTTACTACTCCATGAACAACACTTGAATTAGATCCAATCTAGAAGTGACATCACAAAGAAAGGAATCTAATCAAAAGTAGAGTTTCTTATTCTTCACTGATGATTAAAAACCAAAAAAACAAATTATATATCTTTCAATACCAATTCTAACAATTCCACTTCACCAGGAAAAAGAACGAAGCAGATGAAAAGGAACTCTTCTTAATTAATTAAGTTCATATAATCTCCAATAAAATCTACATAATGATTAAGCAAAGAATAAACCCAAACAAACAACTTCTGAAAATTAGAAATATAACAAAAGATCGACAACTTTGCTTATACCTGATTTGATTCGAAGGAGAGGTTGAAACACGAAACTGTTGTGTTTTCTGTTCTTTTAAGGGTAAAGTGTTTTTTTTTTTCACCCAATTTTGGTTTGGGTTTAAGCATTAACGCAACGCAAGCTTACCTCGAAAAGACAGTTTTAACCTTAGGTTGCACGCGGAAAGCTATATATCCACATGGGGGCATTTGTTGCAGTTTCTACGTTAATATTTAAAAAAAAAGACAAAAATAGCACTAAATCAAGTTTATGTTCCCAAACTATCACTCAAAGTCAAAAGTCACAAAAATAGCACTTAATGTTTTATCAAAAGTCACAAACTTAAGGTTTAAAGTTAAAGGGTGGGGTTTAGGGTTTAGGGTTTAGGGTTTAGGGTTTAGATTTTAGGGTTTAGGGTTTATGGTTTAGGGTTTAGGGTTTAGGGTTTAGAGTTTAGGGTTTAAAGTTTAGGGTTTAGGGTTTAGAGTTTAGAATTTAGGGTTTAGAGTTGAGAAATGAGGTTTTGAGGATAACATTTTAAATATTGAAAAATAAAAAAAAAAAAAATTTCAAAGGATAAACTTAGAAATGTGCTATTTTGGTCATTTTAGTTTTTGAGTGCTATTTTTGTGATATAAACATAAAAATGTGCTATTTTGGAGATTTGCCCTTAATTTATACTATTAGCCAAGTAATTCGAGATTTTTGTTATTTGATCGATCCTTCCGATAAGTTAGGTAGTTAATCATGAAAATTAATGTTTCTGAAACTTTTATTTTATAAATCTTATGCTTTTACATATCGAATCTTTAGGTGACAGAAGTTGCCAACTAATAAGCATTTGGTAGTGATAATGTGTAAATGGAACAGCCTATGACAAAAACTGGGTGTGTAATGATGATGACTTGGGAGTATGAGATGCCAATTATTAGTGTCGTTGACCGAATAAATGCTCTATCCTGTAATCTTGTCTCGCAGCCTTTTTAATTAACAAAAACAAAATATGTACTTCACAATTTGTAGCTAAGGCCCATTATAATGTAATTAGGCCCAATGTATCTAACTCCAGTTCGAAGCAAAACCATCCGGTTACGCATAAACCGGAACAGATCCAACAAGTGGAAATAGAGATACATCTCTCATCTTAACTGGAATCATCATATGATATGTGGTCAGTATAGCAGCAAGGCCTTCTTCCTATCTTTCCTTACTTCACCTCAAAACTTTTCTTTGTCTAATGGCGACTTCTTCGATCACTATACCAACCATTATTCAGGGAACCAAGTTTCTCGGCCAAACCCATCTACTTTCAACTCCTAACCGATCGGTTTTCTCGCCTCCGAAGCAGCAACCAAACGCTCATAAAGTAAAGGCCATGGCTAAGTTCAACCTATGGGAAATGATGGGAGGAAGAGGATTATGCAACGGAGAGAAAGGCATCGAAAAGGAGCTCAACAGGAACATAGATGAAGTACAACAAGAGACATCACAGGCTTCTGATAAGGAGACAGAGAAAGAGAGCTGCGATGACAGCAACTCGTCGTTTAAAGTACCTGAAGACGGTTTTGAGAAAGAGATGATGGGTCTCACCGGAGGTTTCCCCGGTGGCGAAAAAGGACTCAAAACGTTTATCGAACAAAACCCACCACCACCACCACCTCCTACGAAACAAGGAGGCGATGTTGCAGCCATGGTTGGTATGGAGAAGAAGCCTAAAGCTCCGGAACTACCGCTCCAAAAAACAAAAAGCATTAATAGGGATTAGAATGCATTCGATCAATGGTGAATCAGTATAATAGAAAAATCATCTAAGTCTGCAATGGAGTTGTTTTTTTTTTATTATGTCATTGACATGCTGAGTTTATTACTACTATATAATAAACCAAATCTTGACTCTTGAGTATATTCTGTGAATGGCAAAGAAGAGAAGAGGTCCACCATTTCATGTTGTAATGATCAGATGCAGCCTCCCAACTGTGAATATTTGAAATGGTTAAAGAGACTTTATTTTAAAATGTTAATTATTATCCAGCAAGTTACTTACGAGTATGGCTTCCATTTCTTGGTTAGAGACCGGAGTGCGCTTAGGCTGCAGAGACGCCTTCCCGCCTATAGTCTTTGGAGTGTTGAGATTGGAGAAGAAAAACGCATCAGCTTCATTCTCCACCTGCTGCTGCTTTGTGCCCTCTGTTATTTCAAAAAAGGTTTTATAAAACTTTAAATGCTAACATATATTACTACAAGTAAAACTGCCATAACAAAAGAACTTGTAGTACAATGATTCAAGAAATGATTCGAAGCTTAAATCTAATGTGAATTTTTTATTCAATGATATGTGCAAATGTAGACGAAACATGGATATATTTCTGCATAGAGTTTCAAAAGATGATTTCAAACCTGAAGGTTTGACATGACGCTGAGGGAATTTGATGCGAGGGATCCTCTTAAGCCCCTGAACTACGGGGCTGTTTGTTTCACCATTTGTCATCTCCATCCAGATGATTCATTTGTATGATCTATTCAAATGATCCATTCAGATTTTTGTGATTGTTTGTTTGTCCATCCACATAGCTCATCTAGATGAATCATCTAAATGGATCTTATGTTTGTTTCTTTATTTTCATTTCCATTCAAATGAGTTTAGTAAAGAAATTACCAAAATATCCTTGTGTTGATTTAATCATATGTTTAATATTAATTTTAACTATATTACATTTAATTATTTAGTTTAATATATTTACATTAGAATTATTTCAAAATTAACGAGTTTTCTTTTTGCGGTTTGGGCGGGAAAACAAGTTTTTTCGGTTTTAGCGAGAAAACTCATTTTTTATGTTTTGGCGGAAAACAAGATTTTTCGGTTCTGGCGGGAAAACGATATTTTTCGGTTTTGGCGGGAAAATACAAATTTTTGGTTTTGGCGAGAAAACATGTTTTTGCGGTTTTGGCGGGAAAACACGTTTTTGGCGAGAAAACACATTTTTGCGGTTTTGGAGGGAACCACGTTTTTGCGATTTTGGCGGAAAAACTCATTTTTGCGATTTTGGCGGGAAAACGCGTTTTTGCGGTTTTGTCGGGAAAACACGTTTTTGGCGGGAAAACGCATTTTTTGCGTTTTTGGAGGAAAACACATTTTTTTACGATTTTGGCGGGAAAACATGCTTTTGCGGTTTTGACGGGAAACCGCGTTTTTGCGGTTTTGGCGGGAAACCGCGTTTTTGCGGTTTTCGCGGGAAACCGCGTTTTTGCGCTTTTGGCGGGAAAACGCGTTTTTGCGGTTTTGGCGGTAAAACGCGTTTTTGCGGTTTTGGCGGGAAACAGCGTTTTTGCGGTTTTCGCGGGAAACCGCGTTTTTGCGGTTTTGGCGGGAAAACGCGTTTTTTGCGGTTTTGGCGGGAAAACGCGTTTTGCGGTTTTGGCGGGAAAACGCGTTTTTGTGGTTTTGGCGGGAAAACGCGTTTTTTGGCGGGAACACATTTTTACAGTTTTTGCGGGAAAACGAGATTTTTTCGGTTTTGGCGGGAAAATACAAATTTTCGGTTTTGGCAAGAAAACACGTTTTTTGGTTTTGGCGGAAAAACACATTTTTTGGTTTTGGCGGGAAAACACGTTTTTGCAATTTTGGCGGGAAAACACGGTTTGCGACTTTGGTGGGAAAACGTGTTTTTTTGTGTTTTGACGGAAAAATGTATTTTGGGGTGTTGGCGTGAAAATATTTTTTTTTTGTGATTTTGGCATGAAAACATGTTTTCGGTTTTTGCGGAAAAACACGTTTTTGCAATTTTGACGGGAAAACATTTTTTTGCAATTTTAGCGGGAAAATGCGTTTTGGGGTTTTGGCGTGAAAAAGTAGTTTTTCGCACTGGAAAAAAGTGTTTTTATAGTTTTGTCAGTTTTCGTTTGTGACAAAAATGATATTATGTTTAGGTTTGTAATTTATGAATTACATTAGGGGTATAATAGACATTATACCATTTTGAATGAACCATCTCCATTCAAATGATCCAAATTGATTCAGCTGAATGGACTTTAAAATTAAGCCTAAATTTCCAAAAGTCATCCGGATGATCCATCTGAATGAGTTGCACTTTTAGTGCCTAAACAAACAAAACTCTCATCGATGCTTCATCGAGATGGTCCATGAAGAAACAAACGGGCCCTACGTTGTTCATCTCTTTCGCTCTTCCTTCTCGTCCTCCGTACCGAGGTTTGACGGCGACTTTGTAAATTTTCTATGTTTCTCTTCTGTGTCCGTTCTTCTTTGAAGTTTGAACCTTCGGCTTTGTTTTCTATTTTCTACGATCCTGGGCCTTTTACGATGGTTAGGCCCACCCAAGCATACGGCCTGTTTAGAAGCCCTTGTTTTTTCCGATGTTCGGAATCGATTCCAGTCAATGTTCATGTAGCTTATTCTTTTATGCAACTGTGGAACAGATCACAGAAATAGGTAATTTAGCTATTGAAAACAATTTTTATAGTGTTTCTATAAAATAATGTACTATTATACTTTAGACTGACACTATAAGATTTGTATTTTGGGGGTAAATAGTTTTATACTTTTCCTAAGATAAATAGTGGTATCTCTATAATTAGAAGTCAGTTTTCTATGTGTAGCTCTCTCGTTAACTCTTACGATGGTTGATTACACTGATACTCTTAATGAATTAAAAGTATTACATTAAAAATTCTATTATTTATTTTTTTATTTAGTTTCCTTTTTAAAAAAAAGAATTTTTTTTATAAATTAAAAAAAGGAATTGAAAAACGAAAAAAAAAAAATATATATATATATATAATATGATTTCATAAAAAAAGGAAAAGTTCACAAAATAGTAATATTACATTTAAAACTTTTTTTTAAATAACATAAAATATAGATATAAAGAAAGTATTTTATTACTTTAAAAGTATATTTTATGTTATTTAAAAAAAAAATTTAAATGTAATATTATTTGAGAAGTCAGTTTCCTATGTGTAGTTCTCTCGTTAACTCTTACAATGGTTGACTACACTGATACCCTTAATGAATTAAAAGTATTACATTTAAAATTCTATTATTTATTTATTTATTTAGTTTCCTTTTTAAAATTTTCCGAAAACATATACATATAATAAAAAAGAAATTTTTATAAATTAAAAAAAAAGGAATTGAAAAACGAAAAAAATATATATATATATATATATATATATATATATATAATATGATTTCATAAAAAAAAGGAAAAGTTCACAAAATAGTAATACTACATTTAAAACTTTTTTTTAAATAACATAAAATATACTTTTAAAGTAATAAAATAGTTTCTTTATATCTATATTTTCTTAGATGAAAAATATAAATTTGTATATAATGTGATTTCTTTTAAAACATAATTTTAAACAATACAAATAAATTCAAAGTAATAGAAATATTTTTATATATCTATCTATTTTCTTAGATGATTACAAAAAATAATTAAGTAACATAAAGTGATATATATTTAAAAATAGTTTATAATTAGTATTATTGAAATGCTTTACTTATTTTTCATATATTTAGTTGACTATAATATTTTTCAATTACAGCAAAAATATATTGAAAAATTATATCTTACTTATATAATATTATTTTCAAATAAAATCTCAATTTTGTTTACTGTTTATTTTTAAGAGATATAAAAAACGAAAAATGAAATTTTAAAATAAACATCGTTTGATCAAATAGTTACAAAATAGTTTAATGAGGTAGATATATTATATTTTATCATTATTAAAGTTATTTGGTTTCTTAATATTAAATTTGCTTTTAAATTTTATGTTTTTATGTTTGTGGAACTTAATAGAACCATAATAAAAATACTAAATCAAATCTGAATTCTCATTTTTAAGATTATTTAAAAGAAATATCAGTTTCCATTCAATAAATCAAAGGCATAAAGTTATTTAGAATTCATAAAATATTTTAATTATTGTAAATATTGACATGTATTCATGAACTTCCAAAAATATATCAGCTACTTATGCATGTAACTTCCTATTGATTATCGCTTTATTTTTTAATATTTTTTTAAAAAAAATCAACGTATAATTTGATAAATGTTATGAAAATACATGTACATTTAAACGATAAATAAAATTGTTTGATATGACTTAATTATAATAAAAAATAATTATACTTCATTTTAAATTTGAAAAAATATATGTAACTCAATATACTCACAACATGAGTCACTCGACTAATCTAACTTATATCTAAAATCATAGATTTAACTACTATAAGAATATATAATTTTATAAGAATAGTAATTTATTTTATAAATATAAATCATAGGACAACTCAAAACATATTAAAAATGAAAATAAAATATTAACCAACTGTTACAATTTAGTTTTTTTGTAAAATTTATATATATGCATGAGATTTTCGAATATTATCGTTATATTAATTTATATAATTTAGAATCAGACACTTTAGTTTTTTTTTTTTCATTCTAAGCACAATAGATCTTAAGTTATACATAATCATCATAAAATATATTTACATATCTAAAGCAACAACCACCTAAATGTAAATAAGAAATTAATCAAACTTTTAATATATATAATAAAAATATTACAGTTGAATTCAGAGATGCAATCCAATTTACCCAAATGATAACTAAATCGACTGTAAAAACAACAAAACCGATTAGATATAACATATATAAAATCATATATATAACTAAAGTAATATAATATTATTAATATAAATTATGCATACAAATTATAAATTAATTTAAAATTTAAAAATAAATAGTAATCAATTATTATAGTATATTTACTTTAGAAATATTTATAGCACGAAAAAATGACCTAATTATTATTATACGTAGTGGGACATTAGAATATGAGTGTTTGATGGGAAAAGATAGAATCAGGACTTAGTCAAGCCCCAAAATTCGGATAAGCTTAAAACGCGTTATCTAAACTAAACACCTTTTGTTTCTTTTCTTCTACTCTAATACTATACGGCTCTGTGTATAAAACTCCATATTGTAATAAACTTTCTAAAATATACTACAAGTTTCTCAGTATGTTTTACTAGTGATGCTTTTAGTCGACGGCCTTTATATTAATTATTGACATATTTTCATACGGGATTATATTTATCACGACATCGTAATCGACTATGAAATCAAATGTTTGATTAATTACGTAAAAAATCTGTGAGGAACACATGTGTTCATACTTGTTGGTTTTGTTAGCTGTGTGGGGATATTATTAATACAAACATTAGAGTAGTATTACTGGTTTTTCTTTTTTTCTATTAGTTAGACTAATTCAAAATGGAGTAATTGACCATGTCATATAGAATGGCCCTAGTGGCACGCCATCATTTTTGTTTGTGGAAATATATGTAATTAGAACCACTGGTTGATGATATGATCTTTCTGATAGATAATGATTTAAAATCGGATAAATATGACAAATCATTTTTTTAAGGTGACAAATCATTTTCAGACACATTAAGAGAGAAAACTTTAAAGTCATGGTAAAGCTTTTGACTGATTAGTGATGATATTACGTTTGCTTCCTTTACCTTAATTGCATTAGACCTTTTTTGTGCAACAATTGCATTAGACCATGATTCTTATAATTGCATCCAAGCTCATTATCAGAGACAAAAATATAAATATGCACACACAATTGCTATTAACAGTTAACTATATCTCTTTCTTTTCTTTTTACCATTAACCTCTTAAAATCTAATCAGGTATCTTCAGTTAAACTTAAAACTTCTCGCAACTCAACATCGACTGTGAACTAATGAACCTGTCAAAGGGGTTTTTGTTGATAAGTAAAAGATGCTTCTTACACTTTTTCAATAATAAAATAAAACAAATTCTAATACCCCACATGTGACGCCATCCTCTTTACCCCAAAGTAGACTCCTCTATACATGTCTAGTTAATCAAAGCAACTCTTGGTCGCCTATATAGACTCTCGTCTCTTATTCATGAGTAAACACAACAACAGACTTAAAATCCCACAAAGACGAGAAGATAACACACACAAACTTTCTCTTTTGTCAATAGAGAAGAAGAAGAAAAAGAATGATGGATACTTTATCTAGATGCTTCAACGGACTTCAAGAAAGATACGAGAGTGTTCTAGAAGCAAAATCAATTTACAGGGATGACTTAGACATAACGTTGCCTCTGAATGCATCAGAGGTTTCAATAGAATCCACCAAGAAGACTCGTTGCCTGCAAAGAGCCAAGAGGATTGACAAATCCCTAAGGTTCGAAGAGGAAGAGATGGCAGAGCCACTGGCCAAGAAAGAAGGTCAAAAGCCACGTAAGGTTGTGAGGTTTCAGTTAGAAAATAATAAAATCATCGAGCCGAAGAAGCCGGTGACATTGGATCTTGATCAAGAACTTGAACCGGAGGAGAAGCAGCTGGAGGAGAAAGAGGGTTTGCATATAGTCAAAGGGAAGGAGGAGGTTGTGAGGATTAAGATCAAGATGACCAAGAAGGAAGCTCAAAGGCTACTAGGGAAATGCAAAAACGATAGTGTTTTGGATTTCGAGCATGTAGTGGATCAGATAGCACACGTCCCGGTTCATCAGCTTCAAGTCTCTGTGGCTGTGGTTGCTTGTAATAAAGAACGACAGGAAAATGGTAGCTGGTTATCTAAGATGGAATAGTTTTTAGTACTTAATTTTGGGGTTTGTTTACCAAAGTTCTGTAGTGCTAGGGTTATATCTGTAATGCTGTGTCATATACTGTTCTAGTAAGAATGAACAGGGGAAGATTTGAATATTCAAATATGAAATTTATAATCTGATTCTATATATCTTGATTGTGGATAACATTAGATTTTTTTTACGTATTTTGTGTAGAAGATATGGGAAACTAAGTGTTCTTTTCATTCAAAACAGTCATACTTGTTATTTAAAAGAAACTATTATGAAAAGTGGATATAAGAACTGAATTTACTTGCAATTAAATACTATAATATACTCACCTTTTCCATACAAGTAGATATGTACTTGGAGAATGATTCATTCTTTCATCCTAACATCTATAACACATATTAAATTCAGCTTGAATATTGTATATAATGTATCCGTAGTAAACAAGCGAGAAAAGACTCTATATATTAGATCGACCTGGATATCTGAAGTTATTTTCATAGTAAAAGGCGATAAATTATCAAATATAAAACTGTTAGATTAATTATATATTTATATAATATACCTTGATCAACATTCTCTTTAAAAGTAGATAACCACTAAAAATTTTCATACTTTTTTTCCCATGTGTCCAGCGAGACACGGCAGTTCTGACTCATTAATTGCAGTTTCTTGTTCGCAGGTAGATTAACATCTTGATGATAGTAGTTTGGGTTTTAAGACGTACGTATCATCAATCACTTTTATAACAGTCAAGCGGTGTTCGTTGTGTGGTCGGTCTCACAGAAAGCTGAATGTAGCGTTGAATAAACAAGACAATACTACCTTCTTTGGCAAATAAATTTTGTTGATAGACTTATTTGGAGCCGTATCAATACATTTGTGTACTTTCATGACATTCAGAAAAAGACTTAACCACATTGGTCAAGGGTATAAGCTTAATAAAAATCGATTAGTTGCGATCACATAACTACAAACTTATAAGGCAACTAAACTGATGCATACTAAACAACTACTTTATTTGTGTTTGACAATTTACACACTGAACCTTATATATGAGAGACGAAAATGCAATACATAACTTCATGTTTTTCTGGATTTTCTCTGGGGTAAATAAGCATTTGCCAGTTTCAAACACCGAAGATATCTCACGCTGAGAACCAAACATTTCTCAGGTGAAAAAAATCCATCGGAAAAAAAAAGAAATAAAAACAAGCAAATGCAAATTCCCCCACAAAAAATCCTATTTTAGAAAAAGAAATTTTAATAAAACCTTAATTAATGATCTAAAAAGGATTTAAAAAGTGATTACTATAGTGCTTCTTCAGGCCATTCAGTAATTCTCTCCAACGATGGCCTCCACTTGCGACATCTCCGCCGAGACTCTTCCTCTTCCTCAGCCGCCTTTGCTGCAGCTTCTCCGGCGAATCTCTCCGCCTCTAGTTCCCTGAGAAAATCCCCGAAAGAAGCCAAAGTTGTTTCTCCCTTGCCTTGGACGTCGCTGCCGGCGTTTAACTGGAAGAGGATGAGTTTCTCTAACTCATCTCTTCTCAGAACAATCTTCACTTTCCGATCTTTTCTGTTGTCATCTTTCTTCACTTCTTGTTCTTCTTGAACCTCTCTCTTAACGTTGTTTCCTCCATTCAAACAGTTTCCCATTTTTATAAATTTAAAGCAAATTTTGAAACAAAAAGGAATATAATTTTTGGTTTTGTGAAATGCCCACAAAAAAAGTTCGTAGAAGAAAAAAGAAAACTTGGGAAGTGCCCAAGAAAAAATAATCTTTCTTCTTCTCTTTTTCTTCTGTGGGTCAATGTGATGGAAGGTGGTGACTTGCATGGATCATTGTGTGATATGGAGTTATATATAATGTTGAGTGTGGTCTGTTTATCGGGATAGATGGAAACCATGCTGATCTGTTAGATTTATATTATAAAAATGTAATACTATCGTTAGTTTTATTGATTATATAAATTCAACCAACCAAACGTTTGTTATTCGGTTATCAAGATGCTAATTTCGTTAAAGTTTAGTTTGAACAAAATAAAAATAAATCGGATAAAGAAATAGAGCTCAGAGCTAAACAAAACCTAAACCTAATAGTTCAATGTTCACTAACAACAAATGGGTATAGGCGTATAGCTGGGACTAATCAGCCGACATTCATCTAAATTTGCGATGAATTTGAAACAAACATGCACAGTGTATGATAATTATGAAAAAAAAAAACCATTTGGCATTGTGTTAGTAAGAATTTGGTTATTGATGTTATTTGCCATTGTGAAAACTTTAATTACATCAGTACAACTTTTTATTGTCTTTTTTAGTATTAGTTACAAATTATATTGTATGAAGACACAAGAACGCAAGGTCATGTTCTCACCGGTTAGTTTGTGCCTTAAAGCCTTAAAATAAACCAAAACCGTGTTAAAACCTGGCAACGCAACTTAGTCGTCGTGAGAATCAATAGTCACTAATAATATACTTGAATTCGAATATAAAACCCATTTTGCTCTATTAGTGGTACTTGATGATAGCTTATAGATACATTCATATTCGTTTCCCCTTAAAAATTAATCATTAATAGAATCCAATAATTCATAGCATGATCAGTTTCAAAAAATGTCAAACCCATCATTTCACATTATTCTCTCCGGATTTCAGGGATCAGCAAAAGCCTAAACTAACACAAGATCGATCTAATATATCACTTTCAGAAATCGGTTTATCAAACTCAATCACAACCACTAAACTATAGCCACTTGACCAATTTCAAACAATCTCGTAAAGTATACGGTGCGCAAATACAGTTGAAACCGTTGTCTTATAGCTACATCGTCTGAATAAGCACGATTGTGATGTGATAACCATAATTATTGGCATTTAATCTTTATACTAATAACGAACATATGAACACGAAATAATTCAGCATATTTAAATACTAGTATTATTTATAGAATACATCGTACTTGAAGACGTAAAAATTGTAATTAATAAGCGGTCTTATCAGATGATTGCTAGTATTATTAAGGGATACGCGTTATATAATTATTGGATTGCATCAAATTCTTATCACCAGACGAAACTTCTTGGATATTGTATAAAGGGCAACAAGTAACGTGGCCGTGTCACGAGGGCTGTCGTTAGTACATGTTCAAGGTCCAAGTCAGACACAAACTTCCAATGAAATATACCAAAAGAAATCGGATCCATACAATCGTATTAAAAATAGAGAGCTAAATATGTTACCACAAGTCCTTTCTTCATCTGACAGAATGTGATGAGTGAAATGTACAAAACCGCAAATGAAAACTTAGCTTTCAGACCATGACTTTGTCAATAGGCTCTTTCTATCAACCGAGTTCTTTTTTTTTTTTCATTTTTCTGTTGAATACCAAGGGTTGAATGTTAAAAAACTGATACAATTTATTTTTTTGCGGTTTCTGCCAAAATGCAAAACTGCCTTGCAAACTCGAGGAAGAGAAAATGAGGCTATCTGTCAACAAGACAGATGCTAAGATAGTCTTTTTCAGGTGATGCTAACATACAACTTGTTCATCAACTAGATCACTGAATTATCATCAGCTAGAATCTCCGGTACGCTGACAAATTCTCCTTCCTGTGGAAGCAAACGCGACAAGGTGGAATCTTGTAGAGCAAACAAGTCTTCCCTGTTATACTTCACCCTCTGATCTGCATCCACAAATATCAAACAATTAAAACTTTTGACCTCTGCTAATCACATTTCTCAGCTTGTTAGTGAAAAAGGCATACCTATGAAACTTCTGGAGACAGCAGCAGAAGTCTCCGGGCTCTGGTTGTTCCTCCTCCTCCCTACCTTTAAGACACTCTGCGGAGGAGATGATCGAGGAAGAATTTTGTTTTGGTCGAGAGAAGAGGATTCTAGAGCAAACTCATGCATCACTTTGATGTGAGGGTGCTTTTTGCAGAGACCGGTGACAGCAGCTTCGGTTAAAAGCCAACAGCCTCTGAGGTCGAGTGTTCTCAGGCTTGACGGCGGTTTAAACGTCTCGAGACCGAGGTTGGTCAACACTGCATCTTGAAAGCCGAGGCTAACTAGGTTTGGGAGAGACGAGAGATGGTGGAGTGTGGAATCTGCGAGGGATTTGCTTTTCAGGGACAAATGTGTTAAACCGGTAAGGCTACTAAGAGGGGAGAGAGCAATGTCACTTAGGTACGGATGTTCTAGACTCAAGGTTTTAAGGGCAGTTAAAGACTTTAGTGCTGCTAGAGACGGCTTTGCTTCTTCTTCTTCTTCTTCTTCTTGTGAAGATTGTTGCTGGATGAATCCTGAAAGTAGTGGAGTTAGAGTTAGATCTGTTATTATCCATTCAAATAGATTATAAAAGGTTTATACGTGTACCTCGGATGCTGGTCCTGCTCAAGTCAAGGGCTTTGATGCAAGGCATCCTGGTGCTGATACACAAGATGGACAGATCGTCAATATATGTCTGGGACAGAGAAAATGTCTCGAGCCGCGGGACATGTCCGGAAAGAATTTCAACCCCAGCGTAAGTGATTTTTGTATGCGAGACAATGAGATTCCTAAGAGTATCACCGACGCATAACACAAACTCAACAGAATCGTCCCCGAAAGCTGTTGAGCTCAGATCAAGATGCTCCAGCTTAGTCATAGTTTCTAAGAAGCTGAAGTCTTGGATAGAAGTCTTGGAAACGTCTAAGTGGGTTATAGAGCTTTTGCTGGTGAAGGAAAAGACCTCGGTTTCAGCACTGAACGTAGCTCCGGATAAAACGAGCTTTTTCAAGGAAGCTAATACGGAGCTGTGAGTGCTTGATACTGAGACAACGGCACACTTGTTCATGAGTAAGCATTCAAGATGCGGAATGTTTGGAGCTTGTGTAACGCTGGTCCACGAGAGATTAAGAAAGCACAAGTTTGGAAATTTGAGAATACTGACAGCTCCTTGGTTGGTTACATTGCTTCCCCAGATGTCAAGGTACTCCAGGTTCGTCAGTGCCTGAGGAGGAAAAAGAACTGGGAATCAGAAAAACATAAAAAGTAATGACTGTTCACACCCATGGATGTTTATCTAATACATGAGGTTGGAACCTAAAAACTCTAATTGCAAGGATACTAAACTGCACATACTTGTGAAAAACGTTGCATATGGATTAATGGGTACTAGTTTCTATACACATAATACTCCATACCCAACATAGAACATTGCATTACAACCTTAGCAGAGTTTTTACACCAACTACATCGATGATCACTACTTAACTACACAATTCAATCACATACAATGGAGAATTTCACAATATACAACCATATACCTGGAGGGAGCTCAGGTTGTGATCAGTAACAGGTAAGCCACCCAAATCAAGAAGAGACAATTTCTTGAGTGAAGCAAGAAGAGAGATTCCCGCTTCCTTAACGCCCGTCTGCGAAATCCACAACTTCTCCAAATTCACAACAGACTGGAGATGCTTTATACCAGCATCCGTTACCTTTGAGCATCTCGAAAGATCCAACTCCTTCAAACATGTTAATCCTGAAAGAAAAAAAAAACCAAATCTACATTTCTCATCATCATCATCATCATAAGCTTCCATTGCAAAGTCAGAATAAGATAGATAGATACCTGTGATAGGCCAGAGCGTGGAGTTATTAATTCTAGGGCAATCTGAAAGATTCAGAGAGAAAAGATTAACGAAGCCTCCAATGTACGCCATCCACTCTCCGTTGACGGAGCTTTCCCCTCGGAGATCTATATTCTCCACAGAATATTTGAATACTCTGCAGCGAAAGCGTCTCGTTTAGATTTTATAGAGATCAACGCAAACAATTCAACATGAAATCTACTGAAGCAAATCAACGAAATCTCCAAGCAGAAATACTAAGATCCGAAGCATATATTTATCAGATTCATGCTATTTCTTCATCGTTCCGGCTCGAGAAACGATCATCGGAAGCTGGAAAAGAAAGTATACGAAGAGTCAAAGAGCTTACTCGAGTAGCGAAGGGAAAAGCAGACGGCGGAGGAGGAGCTCGCGGAGAAGAGCATCGGCGAGGTGAGAAGGCAGACGCTCAAGGCTACGACGCTGAAGACGCCATCGATCAACCGCATCTCTGCTCTTGCAAGCTTCCTCTAAGCATAAACGAACCAACGGAGTCGCCGTCTCCATCTCCATCGTGGAAATTTTCTGATTTGACCTGACTTGGAAATTTTCTGGTCGCCGTCTACTGCACTTTTATTGAAGATCCGTTTTGGGCCGAAATTTACACGACCTGTGGCCCAAATAAAATATTATACCTATAGTGGCCCGTTAACATACATTTTTTTTTTCCGTTAACATACATGTATGCTTTCCTCCTATTGAACGTTGTCCTTTGCGCATCAAATATTTCGAATGACTGGATAGCTGACTAGGGGTGGGCACGAAAATCGCATATCCAGTTTTTTTTTCTGAGGTATTCGCGATCTGATTCGTTTTGTACGAATAATCAATTATTTAATTCGATTCAATCCGTATCTGCCTGAATACTCGGTGTATATCCGATTTTTTTTACCGGATATCGATTTGTACCGTAAAAATAAAATTAAAAATTAAAAATTAAATAATCCAAAACTCAAATAAAATAATAATATTTTATTATTAAAAAAATATTTATTTTTTAAAATTTTAATAACTAATTTAATAAAATTAATTTCTTTTTGTTTCACACACATTTACTTTCGCTTCGTACTTATAAATTGCGCACTTTATCGAGTAAATAATGCAAATCAGAAGGAAACGAATAATCCTCCAAAAATATTTTCTCTCCTCCCAAAGAAACAACAGCAAAAATGTGGCCACTCTCCATATCAGTTGTCTTCCTCCCATGCTTCGCCGCTTTTCTACTCACCGCTCTTTCTTCGGCTTATGGCTATGGCGACTCGGAGGCGACATGTTCAGGAATAGTTCCCTTAAAGTACCGGAACGATAAGATCTCGATAACAGACTTTGGCGGCGTCGGGGACGGAAGGACGGTGAACACTAAGGCGTTTAGGGCGGCGATATATAGGATTCAGCATCTGAGGAGAAGAGGAGGCACGGTTCTGTATATACCTCCGGGAGTGTTTCTCACGGAGAGCTTCAGTCTCACTAGCCATATGACTCTCTTCTTGGCTAGAGGCGCTGTTATCAAAGCTGTTCAGGTACCATTTTTTCAATGTAATAAATTATTTGTGAGTTGTCTCTCTGCTTTCACACTTGCTGCTAGTGTAAGTGGTTTATCTCTATCAATGATAATAAAGCTGCTCGGACAGATATTTAATATCAAAATTGTCAGACAGAAGTGAATTATTACAAAAGTAGTTGTGCTTTTTTTCTTGACGGCTTGCTTGGATCTGAAATTTGAAAATGTTAATAAATTGATCAAGTTAGATTGTGATAAAAAAAAAAAATAGTTGAAAAAAACAAAAAAGAGTTGGGAACCATGCACGTATTATAATAATTAATAGGTAATTTTGGGCATGGATTAGAGCATGTTTAATGCAAGTTTCTTAACTAGGTCTCTTACTGTTAAAATATAAAAAAGTAATTAAAAGTATGATCTAGAAATAAAATATGTATTTTATTTAAAAGATGTAAAATAAATTTTATTTTAATCTCTTAATTTCTTATTTTTTTTCCACATATTTTTTTTGTGAATGGTTTATTTTATTTTATTAAAATAAAATTTAATTATATAATTATTTTATTAATAAAAATTATCTAAGAGATTCTATCGTGGGTATACAACATTGAACATGGTCTTAGTTGGCTCTTGGGCCGAGCAGAGCATCATGGGACCGTCGGGGATAAAAAACGTTATTGTATGCATGTGGGTGTACTGCTTTTATGTCTATGTTCCAAAGCTGACCCCATAGATAGCTGGCAATTTTTGTCCTTGGCGTTATCCAATTTTCTCAAAAAAATTGGGATATTTTATCCTCTACTAACTAGTGTGTACATCATATAAATAAATAAATGAATAAATAAATCTGATATGATAAAACATTAAATTGAAGAAATATTTATTAAAGTATTTTTTAATGCTGAGAGTGTGGACTCGTCAGTTTAGTGAGTCTCACATGGATATTGCCAAATATGTTAAACCTCGGGTTCAGGTTTTTTTTTTTTTGGTTAGATTCTCTGATTCAGTTGTCTTCAAGTTTGTGAAAACAAAACCACTAGTATTTGTTATATATATATTTCTCAATTACTGCAGAATGTGACATTTTGGTATATGTTTGTGTTAACGACAGGATACATGGAACTGGCCGTTGATTGATCCGTTGCCATCTTATGGAAGAGGGAGGGAGTTACCAGGGGCTCGGTATATTAGCTTCATTCATGGTGATGGCCTTCGTGATGTAGTCATCACTGGTGAGTTTGGACCGTCTTATCTATACACATGCTGAGGAGCAGAGTATTTCTCCTTTGGGTCCTTTTGGTGAAATGATCTCGTTAACACTTTTTAACATCACAATGCAATACTATCATCTACACACAGGACAAAACGGGACAATAGACGGTCAAGGAGAAGTATGGTGGAACATGTGGCGCAGTAGAACACTAAAGTTCACTAGACCGAATCTAATCGAGTTCAAGAACTCTAAGGCGATCATAATCTCCAATGTTATTTTCCAGAACTCACCCTTCTGGAACATTCACCCTGTCTATTGCAGGTACAAAAGCTAATTACTACCTTTTTAATTTCCCAACCATAGATATATCTTCTTCTTCTTCTGGTATTGAATATGTTCCTCGTTTTGATCTATGGCAGTGATGTTGTTATCCATCACGTTACCATCTTAGCTCCACAAGATTCCCCCAACACCGATGGAATCGATCCAGGTTCTGTCTAACTCTAAACTCTTTTTAAATCAGCAATAGACTACTAGATTGGTTGTTGTAAACATATCAAACACGTCTACGTAGGAATTTGAAACATTTTTTTAGTGTGCATGTGCACACAGTAGCTATTCCGCGCTAGAGAATGCAGGTCATAATCAGAACCGGTCCGAGATTTTGGGGTCAAAAACAGTTTAATAAAAACTTCAATAAAAATTTTATAAAAAAATTTGCGGACCTATGTCATGCATATTAAATCTTAAATTTTTAGGGACTCAAGGTTACTATGCCAAGACCGGTTCTGCTCATAATAGTAGTGATAAAAGTGTCTGAACCAGCGATGTTTTCTAAATTTGTTGATAGATTCCAGCAACAACGTCTGCATAGAAGACTCCTACATCTCAACAGGGGACGACCTTGTAGCCATCAAAAGCGGTTGGGACGAGTACGGAATCGCTTTTGGCCGTCCAAGCTCAAACATAACGATACGCCGCATCACAGGATCTTCTCCATACGCAGGTATCGCAATAGGAAGCGAAACATCAGGAGGAATCAAGAACATCGTAGCAGAACACATCAGTCTCTCCAATATGGGCGTTGGAGTCAACATCAAGACAAACATTGGTCGTGGAGGATACATCAAAAACATCAAAATCTCTAACGTTTATGTTGAAAACGCAAAGTACGGGATCAAGATCGCTGGCGACACGGGAGATCACCCTGACGCGTTTTATAACCCGAACGCTCTTCCAATCGTTAAAGGAATACATATTAATAACGTTTGGGGGGTTAACGTTCAAAACGCCGGCTCCATTCAAGGCCTTAAGGGTTCACCTTTTACAGGTAAAAGTTTATATATGTTTTTAATAGTTACCATACTGGTCATATATTTATATTGGTTCTTATATAACTTTGGCAAACATATACTTGACAGGGATATGTCTGAGTGAGATTAATCTACATGGAAGTTTGAACTCGTATCGGACGTGGAAGTGTTCCGATGTTATTGGAACTTCACTCAAGGTCAGCCCTTGGCCTTGTTCAGAGCTGAGAACTACCGGCGGATCTTATTCGTGTTCTTCCACCTTCTGATTTTTTTCTATATATATGTTTGTATTTTCTAAATTTAAACTCTAAAAATGAAATTATATAATGGGTACAAAATTTTAAAATAATGGATGTTGAATAATTTTATATAGTAAAGTCTGGTTTCAGTGCTAGAGTGTTTTTAGAAAGATATCAAAATAGATTCTATAAGTACATCCCTCATGTACACTGGAGTTTATAGCCTAGTTGTTTATATTACTAATGTGGTTGACACGTTGTAGAAATAACTGAATTTAGTTTCGATACATAGGCCTCTCCTTTTATTTTAGCCACCGGAGAGTAAACAGTTAACGAAATTCATGCTGATATCCTTACAATCTGCATGGTATGTGTGATCAAACTTTCATTTTCTTAGCTTCGAGTATATAGGTTAAACCCTTTCTCAAAAAGAAAAAAAAAAATATTTTAGATTCTTACATTTGAGCCTCGTAAAATAATATATGGGCTTAGATCATGGGCTCGTTGATCCTCCCTTGAGCGCTCACAGGCAAATTCAACTTTCTCATCCCAAGCGCCGTCGGATCAACGTGGGTGATACGCATGTTTCCTCCACTATTTAACTTAGGCATTTTAGGTATTGGTTTGGTTCGGATAAACCACATTTTGGTACATTATGGATAGTTTTTGAGCTCAAGTCAGTTCGGATAAGAACTGCCTAATAATCATACCAATTTGGTTCTAGCCCGGTTTAGTTATTTTGGCCAGGTAAATTATAGAATATTTTTGGATAAAATAATTCAAATAATTCAGATAAAAAATTGGATAATTTGAATTATTTTAGATATTTCAGATAATTTTTTATAGTTTGAATAATCTTAGATAATTTAGTTTTTTTGAAATATTTTGGATATATTAATAATTTTCAATTTATATTTTTATTTACATATTTTATTTTCTTTATATATCTATAATTACTAATTATATATATTTGAATACATGTTTGGTTCTCTATTCAGTTCCGGTTCAAATATTTTAGATATAAAAATATAAAAATCATTCATATTTTTGAAAATTTTCAATTCAATATGAGTTTTGGATATTTTTGGTTCTTTCCATTTCAGATATTGGCTAAAATGCTTTGACTTAGTTTCACTAGTAGCTTTTAAAATACACAACTAGAAGTAGAGGTATTTTATTTTTTTTCATTTAAAATAGAATAAAAATTGAGTTATATTTCAATAGTATTTTATTTTAGAAAGAAAAATAGAGTAATGAACTAAAAAAAATATTTTATTTACAGAGTAAATTCATTTTTACTTTATAATAGAATGAAAAAAATATAGTATCATTGAAAAATAGAATACATTGGAGATGTTCTAATACTTGAGTTCTTACTTTCCCTTATAAAATTTTCTAGAAGAAAAAAAAATGTCAAAATTAAACAAAAGAAATAGAATATTTTGCACTGTTAAATTTCAGAATATCTCCAAATTAAATTGAGAATTTGCGATGGCAAACAATACTGATGTAAAAAAAAATACTGCAATTTATTTATTTCAAGTGTGAAAGTGTGGAATTCGCATTTGACTCTCTCTAAACGAATCTAAGGCCATCAGCATTGGTGCAATTCTCAATAGATCTCTCGGTAATTAAAATAATACATGGAAAAAAAAGGTAAAGAAACACATGAGAGAGACAGGAGAACGTTTTTTTATGAAGAGATTTTGTCCGAAGTCATGAGAAGCGTTGGCCACTTGTCTGTTATTTATTGATCTATATATATTTAATATTAAACTTTTTGTCAGAGAAACTTTGTAGAATTTATACAGTTGTGTGGGAGGAGGAATGGTCATTTCATACCCAACATATTGCAGTATGTTCAATTCATATTCGACTTATACGGTTGTGCTGAAACATACATGAATTTTTCAAAAATTTCAAATAACATACCTAATGTTTATTTTTTGGTCAAACCATACCTCAGTCATCACATCAGCTTCCACGTAATCTAAATTTGCTGACATAGATGTTACGTCAGCTAATTTTGCAGACGAATATGCCACATGTACATTTTTTTTTTGAAAAAACAAAATAGCTGTTCTATAAAAATATTTTTTAGAAAATGTAAAATTTTATAATTTTTTATTATTTAGTATAATTAACAAAAATAAATTAAATAGTTAAATTTTAATCTTATATAAAATATATCCGTAAATGTTTCGATCATATCATAATACCGAGCTATATATGTGTTGTAGTGATTCAAATTCGATACTAGTTTTGCAGTGTATTACTCTTGATTAATCATGAGTATTTATTTACATTTTAAAATTTTAGATTAACATATCATAAATTTTTTAAATAAATAAAATCATGACTAATCGAGAATAACATGACTACAATATTAACATTGAATTTGAATCATTACAATACATATATAACTCTTATAAGAACAATATTATGATATGATGAAACATTTTTAAATATATATCTTATTTAAGATTAAAATTTAATTATTTAGTTAATTTCAGTAAATAATTAAAATTTATAAAATTTTACATTTTCTAAAAAATTATTTTATAAAACGACTATTTTTATTAAAAAAATATATATGTGGCATTCTCATCAGCAAAATTACCTGACGTAACATCCACATCAGCAAAATTAGATGACATGGCAGCTGATGTAGCGACTGAGGTATAGTTTGGCCAAAAAAATAAACATTAGGTATGTTATTTGAAAATTTTGAAAGTTTAGGCATGTTTTAACACGACAAGATAACTCAGGTATGAATTGGTCATATCTTAATAAGTAGGGTATGAAATGGCAGTTTTCTACCTGCTGTGGGTGTCCTAAAGCCGTGTCTTTTCCGTACATGAATTTTTTATTTTTTGTTTGGCATTTTCCTACTTTATTAATTCATTGCTATTTTAATGAGTGCAACTTACAAGTTGCCTTTTTAATTTATTTTCTGTTTCATTCTTACAGAAATACGAATTAAATATTGCTGCTTAGCGTTGAGACTGCTGAGACACATACGCAAAGATATTCCTCCATTGATTAGAATAAATGCGATGATTAATGCCGCGTAAAGTTTAACAAACTAGATTTTTCAGAAAAACCATTATGTACTCTTTTGGAATAATTATGAAGCATTGAGTGAGGATGTCAAACTGAATCATTATTTGTGAGCTGATTCATTCCACTTTTAAACTAATTGTGTTTAAAATTCATTTTAATTAATTATACGGGGAAGATGTAAAATGAACTATAAGCTGGTTCGGAACCTTAAAGAGTTTTTGTTATATCATCTGAACAAAAAATTAGATCATAAAGCCAGTTACAAAAAAAATAAAAATAAAAAATTCAATAATTGATATATACATAAAATGTTAATCAAAACATCTATTCGTTGTACGTGTTTGGTTCAACATATTCGTTGTCCCGATAAGTTAAAAATCCAAATAACATCTTACAATTCTTTTCTATCCTATACTATAATCTTATAAAATACAAAATATAATCTAGTACATTACAACATAGTTTTAATTAACTTAGAAAATCTACATTACAGTATAATTCCAATCAATATAATATTTGATTTAAAAAAAAATGATTAACTCTTTCCAGGAATACTTTTGCTTGCATGTATTCTGATTATTTGAAAGTAAATAGCAAACTAACTCTAGAAAGTAGAAGTGATAAATATAAATCGTCAGAATGAATAAAGTTGAATTAGCTGGGTTGAGATGAGTTCAACGAACTTCTTAATTTGTAAATAGAAGAGGTTACCGCGTCAAGAGTTTCTATAGAGTTTAACTCTTTTTTATTGGCAACTTATACAGAGTTTAACTTAAGAATAAAAAATAATATTATTGTGTCCATTGTCTCTAGACTCTAGAGATCGGGAAAACGATGAATGACGCAAAGAAAGTGACGCCATTAGGACTCATTTTAAGTGCCAACAGAGTAGAAAAGTAAAATAATACTTTCCCTTTTCTTCTTAAAATTAATTTTTTTTTTTGTTCTTTTACAACAAAAAAAAAGTGTAGAAAGGAATAGAAAGGGAACTCGACGCGGAGAGAGGTTTGAAATGTCGTCGGTCCAACCTCTTGACTCATATTGTCGCTTAGAAAATTTCTGTGTATCCTTCCTTCAGATTCTTTTTAAAATAATCAAAAAATACAAATATGTTGATCCCCGTAACGTTTTTCCTACGTTGACATCGTTTCTTCTTATAGTAAAACGATATTATATTTTTACAGTAAACAAGTGTACTAAAATGAGTATGGAAAACAACTGCATCAGACTTTGGACTCGAATACCAGTGACTCCTCGTCGTTATGAACTTATTTGTTTATCTTCAGCATTTTAAGTAACAATTTTAGACTTATTTTGTAATCATCAAGCAAATTTGTATTAGGTCATAACTATGCAACTTAAAATCGGTAGAATGTATGCTGCCATAAATAATAACTATATATAAGAGATTGTATTACTTCCAACATATAAGTGGTCCAGATACATAAGAAACTTTTTTCGATGGCCAATAAAGTTAGAAAGTATCAATCAAAGAATGAATGAATGTTCGAACAGAATATCAATCTGACTGTATGAGATAGCTTTATGGTGGACTTGGTCAGCAAAGACCTTATCACAAATTCACACTTGTATTATCACACAATTAGATGACTGATTTTAGTGGAATATATAAATAAATGTTAACATATAATCTAGACCTTATCATACACTAGATAATACTCCATTTGTTTACAAATATATGATGCTCTAGCTTTTTATGTTGTTTACAAATGTATGATGTTTTAAGATATAATTAATGCACTTATTTGTAAAATTAAAATATAAATTAAAAACTAAAATTATGAGTGGTGAAACTTTATTGATAAAACTACAAATAACAAGTAAAATAGTATATTTATTGTTTATTAATATGTAGAAAAACTTTAAACTATCATAAATTTGTATATATAGAGTAGTAAAATTTACCTAAAATTCTGCATTTTCTCGAAACCTCTAATAAATGTTTTTGCCCTCTCGAATTTAATAGTCTTAACTACACACAGTTAGCAACTTGGATTAGCACACAAATATAAGTAAAATGGATGTGGAGAGTTAACACTTGATTACTCATCTCGTCCCAAATCAGTTGTCATACTATACTGTCTTTTTTTTTTAGAAAATGAGATGGGGAGTTAAGTAGTTGGCACATGATTACTCGTTCCGTTTCAAATCAATTGTCATTTGATACTAATATTTTGTTTTAGAACATGTTGTTTTATGTTTTCAGCACAATCTATCATTTACTTTTAATAAAAATGATGGAAATGTAAAGTATAACAGATTTTTCAAGATTCAACCTTGTTGTATAAATTGTATAATAGAACAACTAACCTTTTAAATCCATGTGAAAATACTAAAACAATGTTCAGTTTGAAAGGTAAGTAGCAATATAATATACAAAATACCAACTGCAATGCTACTCATAAATTCTACCTAGTAGTATAATAACATGTAATGTGAATCATCTTTTATTGTTGACAATATTCACATCACATATGATATAGTTTACAACCGAAAAGATCAACGAAAGAACGTAGGTTGTTTGTTGTATATTAATAAAGAATCAAATAAAACAGATATTGGAAAATAATAATAGAGAATCTCTCAATCACATGTACACAGTCGTAGTTTTTAAAGGGTACATTGAAAGCAACAGTTTGTTTAAAACCTTGTTGTCTATATTTAAATAAATGATTTACTTGGTTATACAATCATAACTATAATAACAAAATTGCAAAGTTGAATTGGTCAGCCTTTGACCTTGTAACCTCATTCACTGATCACTACCACCACCACAGACCCCAGTAATAGATACACTCTGGCCCAATACTTCCTTATACCAAAGACTTTTCTTCATTTTGAAAGTTTTGTCTCTTTTTCTAAAACAAACTTTATATAAAAATACGTATTTTAATTATTTATTGTCAAAAATTTCAAACACTCAAATCCAATGCCTTTATATTCCAAACCAACACTCATCAGTTTCTCCACAATCATATAACACTTTCTTTCTCTCATCATATGGTTCTTCAGTCTATTATCTATTCTTATCTTCTCACCATAAAACTCAGATAATATAATCTTTTACTAACTTACACACATCATATTTATTTCTCATCACTTTCTAATCATTTGAGAAATTAAGGGTTTTATCAGTAAAATACTATTTTGGGAGACATACTTAAAATGGAAGGTAAAAAGGATATGTTAAATTGGGAACAAAAAATACTGGTAAGCGAGCTCATTTCTGGACTTGAGGCGGCCAAAAAGCTTCAGGCACGACTTGGAGAGCCATCATCGTTGCCGCCGTCATCATCATCTCGGGCGGCTGAGATGAACGAGATTCTCATGAAGCAGATACTTTCTTCCTACAAGAAATCTCTTGCCATTGTAAACTGGTCCTCGGCGCCGCCTGTACAGCTTATTCTGAAGGCGGGTTCTATAGCTCCGGTGACACTGATTCCTGAATCTCCGGTGTCGATAAACGGAAGTCCAAGAAGTGAAGATTTCCTTGATGGAGGAGGTTCCAGCAATACTCATCGCCAAGATCACCTTTTCAATTCAAAGAAAAGGTAACAATAAAAAAATTCTGAAAAATTTACAATTCACCAAATTGAATAATGTGATGATATAAATATCATATTATAAAAATTAATTTAAATTTTGGTAAAATATTTTGCAGGAAGATGTTACCAAAGTGGACAGAAAAAGTGAGAATGAGCCCAGAGAGAGGCTTAGAAGGACCTCATCAAGATGACGTCTATAGCTGGAGAAAGTATGGTCAGAAAGACATTTTGGGCGCCAAGTTCCCCAGGTAACATCATCATCATTAATACATCATCTATAACAGTTCACCATCATCATCATGATGTTAATTCGATTGGTTTGAACTACAGGAGTTACTACAGATGCACGCACCGTAGCACACAGAACTGTTGGGCAACCAAGCAGGTCCAAAGATCGGACAGTGATTCAACGGTTTTCGAAGTGACGTACAGAGGAACACACACTTGCTCACGTGCGACCGCAGCAGCTCCTCCTCCACCGGCTTCGCCGGAGAAGCAAGACACCATAACCAAACCACCCATAGCTCAAAAGCCTAACGAGCTTCTCGAGAGTCTCAAAACCAGTTTAACTGTTCGAACCGAGCGGCTTGACGAAGGTGAAGACGTTTTCTCGTTGTTCCCCAATACGCCGCCGTTTTATGATTACGGGACTCCCAACGACTATTTCGGCGGACTCATGGAGAGTTCCCCTATCTTCGACGTTGTTGATTGGTTCAATCCAACGGTTGAGATTAACCCGGAGTTTCCCACGTTTTTACCAGACTCGATTTATTATTAAAAACACATGTAATAGAGAATAATAACAATTGTCATCCAGGGAACATCACTTAGAATAACATGCAGGAGAACTTGTACTCCCCCCCCTCCCCTCCCCCCCCCCCCCCAATCATTACCATTTTCCCCAATTGAATTGGTATTCCACTCTTCTTAGGATATTGAGCTAATTTGCTCCAACATGTATTCATCAAAGCATTATTTCACGTAGTAGATAACTTGTATCCATGTATTTCCTGGTTAGAAAAGTAATCTGAGTCTAACAAAGCACAATAGAGATGTTCAACCGGACTTGAACACTATTTCAATAATAAGATATTTTTTTTGGAGATATTGGTAGCATATATTGGGAAACAAGATGTCTAGTTGTGGAACAACTATTATGAACTGTTAAAAACTGATTATGAAGTGAATTATGTAAATTTGTGAAGCTTAAAGCGAATAATATTATAAAAGTTTCATTTGATAAAGATTAATTGATTTTGATATAGATGATAATATTTTGATAAAAAAGATTAGTTGAATGAATTATGTACGAAGACCAATAATACGATTCAATAATAATTTTATTCTCCAATATATAGCAGCACACTTCTTGTTGTAATCTTCCGGTTCCTTCTTGTATGCTTCCATCAACTTTGCAGTTTTCGTTGTTTTTACTTTGCTTGTCTTCTTCACCCAATAATTCATGCATATTAATTTACTTGGACATGCTAACAACTAGGTATATCAAATGATATTTTTACTCCTAATAATGCATTTTGATAAGTTAAGGGAAATGATCAAAAGATTTCCAATATTTGATGAAAATCCAGTTCAGGAATTAAATTCTAAATACACAATATTGGTTTATACTAACAGAAAAAAAACAAAGTTTTACAGAACCGAAAAAAAATAAGTCCTTTACCAAACCGGTTTTGCTAGCTCCCACGAACCGATATAATACACTCTTCAATTCTCACAAATTTGTTCTGTATTAGTCTATTAATCCCCAGAGAACCGGGTCTCACTTCTTTCATCAATTGGCAATGAACCAACAACCACAATTTGCTCAGTCCGGTTTAGCCATTTACTATGGTCTCCAATATAACATCATTCAAGTAATCAATCGGACCAGGCAAGCACCAATGCAGACAATCATTCTGTACCTTTGCATTTTTGTCTTTATCAAACGGCCTAAACGCTCGGTACGCACCCGGATGACCATCGGGTCGAGTCAATAACATTCCGGTGAAATCCAAAAGCTTTACATTACCACCACCACCACCACCACCGTCCTCACCCGTCTTCTCTCTAACCGCTCTCTCGAACTGACCAATCTCCAAACCTCTTAGTATCTTATGTACGTTTTTCATCTCAGCCTCCTCATCACTCACCGGCTCGGTTTGCCTACACGTCCCACCGTTATGCCACTCCCCGTTTTGGAAATGGTCTGGAGTCGAAGTCCTGAAAAACACCGTACCTTTACGGTTAGTTTCATCTGCTATGAAGTCCATGACGTTACGCAGCGAGGCGTTATAAGCATGGTCGAATCCTAGCTCTTCCAAGCGAGACTTTTCCGGACAAATATGGCAACCGACCGGTTTAGCATTTTCGTGGTAAACAGCGGCTTTAAGATACCATTTACCGGTTGAGATGATTGCATAGTCTAGGGTAGGCATCAGACTGGTCCATGTCTCATCGAGTTTGTCAAGATGTAGCTGGACCGCTGCGGATGAGACACCGTTTGAATCTTCAAAAATAGCGGCTTGGACTAGAAATGGCGACCAGATGTTGGATATAGTTAAGTTATGTATAGGGAAATGCCATCTTTTCGATTTGTACTCCTTGTCGTGGTACACTTCAACCGGTTCTTCTACCTGGAGAGACCGCAAAAAAATAAAATATTTGTAGTTTAATATCAAAACAAAAATCAACTTAGAGTTGGGTTAGTGGCTAAAACTCTTTTAAGATTATATAGTAGGTGTCTAAGTAGTTATAGGTTTAAATCTTGTTAAGAAAGGTCTACTCTCCTAATGAAAGTTAATTTAACATCATTTAGGAATCGTCCTATTGAGATGTACGGCCAAAACCTTCTAGTCATTAAAAAAAAAGGCTATAAAACAAAAATTATTACCATATAGAGCATACAAAGCAGAGATTCGACGTGGTTACGCACGATGGAGTCACCGATGAATGCCCAAGATTTATTTCTCATAAGTTGAAGAAACTTTCGAGGATCAAAACGTGGTAACAAACAGTCATGAGGCTTCCATTTCCAGTAGAGAAAGTCTAGGTCAGGCCTGCCGTTGGTGATGCAGTTTTGGTGACCGTCGATGAGATTACCGCATGAGCTGTTTGTGTAGGTTGGTCCTGATGAATCTGGGATCCATTTACCAGCGAAGAGATTACACTTCTCTATTTCAATATCTGATTCAAGAAACAAAAAAAAAAGAGAGTATATTATTAGCTTCCACTGTGAGGTCAACTATAAAATCAAGAAGTTGCAAACAGTAGTCAAAGATCAGTAAATCAAGAACTCAGTCTAAATCATACTCACAAAAACCCTTAACACAGTTCTTTAGATCTTGCAGATCAAGAAACAGAGCTCCTATAGATCTCAGAGTTGTTGCTCATGAACAAAATTCAGACAAAAACACAATGGGTGATTCGAAATAGAACTGATCTTACCCTGAGGAATGAGATCTTCATTTTCCGGTACGATAACCTTCGGCGGCAGAAACCGTGCTTCGAATCTTCCGGTGACCGAAGCAAAGACTGGAGAAAAGTCGCTGGAGTGGAAAATGAAGAGACTGAAAGCGAGACCTGTTATGAGAATAGCAGAGAAGAGCTTGATGAGGAACACATTCTTATGGATCTTGGAGACTGAGAACACCTTCAGCTTCATCTCAAGAAGGTATGAACACTGTTGTGCTCTTGGTATGAGTGTGTTATTAGACCGACAAATGCTCTGGACTTTTCTTTATGCTTTGATTGTAAATCATTGGACCATTTCTAAAAAAGAACCATACAGTAGATAAGTGAATAAAGACGTATTATTATAATAATCTGATTTTTTTTTTCGATAAAAATAAAATCTGATTATATGACAGTTCAAGATACTGAAGTTTGGAGCTACGGTAATGTTTTCTATTTTTTTGGGTAAAAATGTTTTCGATTTATAGTAGTCAAACACTGTTTTGTCAAATAAGAAAGGTCATTTTACACAAATTTTGTTTTTTATTACCTTTAACACCTTCTAGTTTTTTAAGTGTCATTCTATATTTTTTCAATGCAATTTTTCATACAAAATTTATTTCTTTTCTTTTTAACTAACCAATAAATGTTTAACTAAATTATTTTTATTTAAATAATTATACATTAAATAAAGATTTATTAATAGATGTTACTAATTAATACCTGAATAAGAAAAACAAATCAAATCTAAAATAGACTGGAATATCATCCGGACTGAATTGAATTTATCGCATTTAATAACTTTAATGACTAAGACGTCCCATAACAACTTGCAATCTCTATGTCCCCCATCAATTAGCCTTGCTTCATTACAAAACAACTTATGATCTCTGAGTATTTTTAAAGTTCCACAAAAATGATGATCCAAACAAAAAGATAGTTCGTGGAAGCACTGTACCATACTGGTTAAGGTTTAAAGGCTTCTACACTTAGGTATGAGGTTCGAACGTCAGACTATGCAATTTTTTGCGGATTACAGGAAATCCAAGATTTCAAGTTCCGGAAAGAGCGATTTATTAATGGAGGCTACGGAAGAAAGGTTTACAAGGAATATTCAACATGGTGCAAGTAAATCTGGTTTGTAATAGATCTTCATAGGAAGGCTCAGATGATGCAGTTTGGCATAGATCTTCATAAAATAGGTAGTGTTTGTCGGTTGTCGAATCGTCTATGTAATTTTTTTCATAAATGTAATTTCATAATAAGTCAGCTTTATAAAAAAAAATAGTAGAAAGAAAAATCTATATTAACAATTACCCGATTACCTGTTACTTTAATGCATTGTATTATACACTTATGTCCTTTATAAATTTAAAGGAACATGAGTTTGTAGGGAGAGAGAGAGAGATATTAATACTATGCTCTCATTTCACAAGCGTTTTTTTCTCTATGGGATCAAAGCCATATTTTTCATTTTATCAAAAATAAAAGAATTTCATGAAAAATATCTTTCGACTAATCTCAACTGATTGTTACCTTAGGATCGGCAACATGTCACACATGTTATAATATATGGATCAATAAACTTGGTTTTGAGACCTTCTCAAATTCGATAAGACTAATTTTAAGCATTGGGAGAAGAAGCACGGTGAATCGGAGAAGATGCTAGAGAAGCTTGAAAAGGCTGTCGAATACTCGAACTCTTCTTCTGATGAAGTAATTCAAGTGGTTCTTCTTTGATGCGTTTTGACGTTTCTCACTAATGGTAGTGTGTTAGATTTAGAATTAGAGGAAGTTAACATGTTTCTGTGGCTGGAATCTCTGTGCAGGTGTGATTGAGATACGTGGTGACGACGAAGGAAAACAAAGAGAGAGCAAGGGAGAAAGAGGAGGAGACAGGAACTGTCAGAACCAAGAAAAGTTGTCCTTCTATATGTGACAATGAACCTACAAATGGAGAAGCAGAGAGAGAGAGAGAGAGTACGAATCTACTTCGACGTATGTTTTGTATTGCAAGTGGAACTAGCTTAACAAAAAGGTGTAGAGGAAGCAGCTTCTATCCCCCTAAAATCTGCTTCGAGATGGTTCAGTATAAACAGAAGCTTGTGTATGCTAGTATTGTCTGAACTTATTTGGCATCAGAAAGTAGTTTGCAGAGAATCAAACAGCCACTTGAATATTTCTCTTTAGCTCCTTCCAGTTTTCAACATACAAAATGGCTACAATATGGAAACCAACCTCTAGTTCCGAGTCTTATATGAAATCAAGTATGTGAGATAACATCTCAAAAGAAATGGGAAACAAAGAACGTTATGAAGGTGGCTTGGTAGCTGAGCCTCCTGCTCCCTCACTGGCATGTTCCTGACTCGGTATCACGAACTTGTTAACTTTCTGTTACATTCAACAACAATAAAGAAAAAAAGATTTGGTTTAGTTTGGAATCGAACATTCAAATGAAAAAAAAAACTAATCATTCCTTTACTATATGTTATAATTTCGCATTTACATTATTAATTCATAGAAAAAAATGCTAACTTTTCAAATGTTTTCTATCAAACTGTCCTTGAAGCAAAAGTGAATATTTAAGTACGATCCAACAAAAGTAACTAAGATTCGATAGAGATGATGTAAATTGCAAACCCCACTAACGAAAGACTGGTAGAGATCAGTGACGAGAGGGAGTAAAGATGAAACCTTTGAGAGAACGCATTCTCTGAGAGATTGCAGGAACCGGATGCATTTCTCTGAATCGTACGGAGACTCCGTGACGCAATTGAGAAGGAGGAGAGCCTCTTTGCCGCAGACTGGCTGAGGATTCTGTTTCTCCATGGAAATGATAAACCCTAGAGACAAGGTTTTAGGCCGACACAGAGACAGAGAGATGATGTTACCGGTAAGACAGATCTCAACTAAAGATCCCGAGGCGGTGACTCAGAAAAGTTATAAGAGAACAGAATTATTAATGGGCCAAAAGCCCAGTTTAGCTTATCCGACAATACTTTTGAACCCAGTTACACTTTTGTCTGATATAGAATTAAATTATTTTAAATAAAATCAGAATGATATCTCAGAAGAGCTCAAATATATAGCCTATACAACAACAAAGAGAAACAAAACCACGCGCACAAAACATACATATGAAACAACAAATATATACTGTATATATATGTTGCACAAAAAAAAAATACTGTATATATATCTTCCTTTAGTACATATAAATAATATGGTGAAAATATTTTAGAGAATAACTTCATATGAAACAAAGGTAAACGTATCAACTCAGATGTCTCTACTCAAACTTCAAAAGTCTCCACCAAGAACTTCGCACTCCGAAATTTCTCAAAATTTTCTTTCAGGGTGAACAATTTAGCTTATTACTTTTAAGCTCAGTTAAACATTTTGCTCGAAGTCTTTTTCTTTATCAGCTCATAATGTCTACATATAGAACTAGTGGGCAGTGGTTTCAAAACTGGATGTATGAACTTAACAAAATATATATATTATGTTTACCAAAAAAAGAAAAGAAATTATTGTACCAAATTGATTAGGACAATACATGTATCAGAAATGTAAGTTACACACCGACGAATGGTGGTGATACATAGCTTTCAGAATTATGCTCTGGCAAGGCACTAATTAAAGGATTTGTATTGAGGAAACGGGAGACATAAGCGTCGCTTGTTTCACAAGAAAGAAAATAATATATCCATTATTTCAAACATAGGATTACTCTCATGAACACACTATTGGTTGTTTCTTGGTTAGCAAGCAGACAAAAAAAAGCCAGTTGAGTCAAAAAGCGAGCATCCATTAAAATCGCGTGAAAGAGACAGGTCGGAAATAGTTTTTGGAAAACAAAGAAACGTCTGTTATATATGAGAAATAAATTATCGTGAACTTGATAATTGATAAGTGATAATGCATTATTATATGCATCAGTAGACATGTATAAGTTTATTGAAGAACTGATAATTGCTATTTTAAACGACGAGAAAGCTTGGGCCGGAATGATTGGTAGATTATGATTCACTTAATGTTGGGTTCTACCAAGATGTTTGCCTCATGTTATGGACCTCTAGAGTATGTTTGGGTATCAGGTGTTAATTAAGCCTAGATTACGTGTTTTTAAGTTGTCATCGCATATCCCATAATGATTATGTGTTTCAAAAGTCACAAATCGAATCAACTGATGATAATCCAAAGGTACGTAATCCTTATTACACTGTTTGTTAGGGTGTCTAAATGATCCGCATTCACTGAATATATCCACGATTCATTATACGATGTAGTAATATTCATAATGATATCTGTATATGAGCATTAAAATATTATGATCAAAGTCTCACTCTTAAAATTGGGAAAATAGTCATAAAATTTCTAAACTTTCAAACTTTTTACCACTTAAATATTAACTTTGTCTTTGAAAATTTAAACTTTAAAGCATAAACTTTTATTGAATTTAATTGACTAAACCAAAAAGGTACGTCATTCAATACTTTTATAAAATTTTAAACATGGTTAATTAACCTTGCACTAGGAGCATCTCTAAAAGACTTTCTATTTTAGAGTTTGCAAAACTCTAAATTTGAAGTTTAAACGTGTTTTTTCTCAAAAAAACAAAACTTCAAACTTAAATTTAAAATTATTTGTATTTTACACTATAATATATATATTTATTATAATTAATATAAATACACTACAATTTTATAAATAACTAGCACATATATAAAAATATTAAAGTAATCCTAATTAATGAAATCTTACACTAAATATATATAATTATAAATAAAATACATAATTAAATATTAAACTACAAGAAAAACACCACATTATTCCATAATATTATTTTTGTAATGCTCCATATTCGGTTACACAAAATTTGTTTGTATAATATTTTAGAAATTTTGGAGGTTCCGGAGAAAATTTATTAGACTATTAGTGTTGTTTTAATATTTAAATTTGTGTAACAATTATTTCTTCATATATCTTTTAAAAAGATTTTTTAATTAAGTCTCTTTTGTAAAATTCTTGTTTTCTAATTCTTGTTTTAAAATATTATAAATCTTATTTTAAAATTTTTATTTAATTTCAAGTAAAAATAAATTTATAAAAATAAATTTGAAATATTTATGATGTATTAAAATTTTAAGGATTAAAACAATAAATGAAAAAATACTTAAGAATCATAAATGTGATTTGTAATTAATTATAAGGATCAAAATAAAAATAAAAATATGAAAAACTTCAAATATGGAATTTTGAGTAGTGAAGCTTCAAATTTCACTTCTCAAAACTTCAAATTGAAGAGCAAAAACTTTATATTTGATTTGAAGTTATAAAGTTTCTTTTGGAGATGCTCTAAGTGTAGTCAAGTTAAGTTGTGTCTTTTTCTTTCTTTTTTTCGTCGAACACAGTTTAATCTAACTGCACTTAATCCCATAGACACTATTTGCAAAGTGATTTTGATACATGTGTTTTTTTGCAACCATTTTCACTAGATAAATATGACATGACATAATAGAATTGATGATATGGGTTATGACTAAATGTGACATGGACAATTATATTTAATGTTTATTTATATTTTTGGTAAACTTTTTAGAATATGGTAGTAAATTATACATCATCATTAAGTAAATCAATTCAAATATAACATTAAATAACATAATAATAAAAATATAATAATATTTTACAAATTTTGAAATATTATTTATTTATATTTTATAATTATACAATTTTATTACTAACGGGGGTTTTCAATTCTTTTACAATTTTTTTTTAATAATCAGTAATATTATTAACTTCTTTTACGTATCTAAAATTTTTAGAAATATTGTTTAGTTATACTCTTTGATAATTATAAAACTTTTATATCAAATTTTTATTAATTTTATCCAAGTTGATTTGATATAATTTATCCAAAATAAATAGATAAAAATATATCTAAGATTATAATTTTAAATATAAACATATCTATTTTAAATACAATTTAAAATAAACAAAATTATTTATTTTATCTTTTTTATGTTTATTTAAATCAAAATTTATACTAAAATGTTGAAAAGAAAATTATGAAATAAAAAGAATAATCAAAATTTTGTTTTTAAATATAATTTAAATTTTAAATTTCTATCATCGCACATGGTGCAGGAAACATGAAAGCACCTAGTTACATATTAATTAACTCTGTTTAAATTTTTTATCAAAATATTGAACGACATGTCTTTTTGGTTTAATCAACAGAAACTCAAGATTTAAACAAAACTTAATAAAATCTTATGTTTTAAATTGATTGAGATAAACTTCATATTTTAAATGCCCAATATTTTAAAGTTCGAGATTTTTATGACCACTATTCTTATTTAAAACTGGAATGAAACTTAACTAATATATAAAGACTTAAAATGGTATATATATTGTTAATTAATTTTCTATTGAAACCACATTTAGTTTAATATAATGTGATACCGATTTCTTTTCATACAGTCCAGTCCTGTCCATAATCAGATTCGATCAAAAATTAGTTCATTGTTCTTTAATCAAATATCATCAATTTAGTGGTGAAAAAATCATCATTTAACTAAACAAAATCGTATAGCATAAGTTAGGATGAAGTTTAAGCAAGATCCTCAAAGTCTACGCTCGGGGCATCTCCAAACGCAACTCCCGGTTGGCTAAGTTCATGTGGGGTTTTAAGATGTTTCTCGTTGCTGGCCTGTTTCACGAGATTCTAATGTTCTATACATCTCGCGTAACGCCTCAGGGGAGATTACTTTGTTATACGTGTTATGGGGTTTAACTGCGTCGGAAGTGGTGGCGAATAGAACATAGTTTGCATGGCAGTGGCCGGTGAGAACAGCGATGACCTTTATGGCTGTGACAATTGGTTGGCTCTACTTCCCTCAAATATAAACAAACGCATGAACCTTGTTGTTCTTGAATTTCTTCCGTCGCAAAGCACTCTCTGACTTAGCAGATTACCAAATATATCTTCTCGTGAAACTATGAAATAAAACTAAAAAATACATGTACGTACTTTCAGTATTGGAAAAATTAAAAGTAAACAAGTTGTGTATGTTGATTTCTTTTATCGCAATTTCATAATACCTTCTCGTGAAACAATGAAATAAAACTAGAAAATACATGTAAGTATGTATTTTTGCTATCATACCCTGGATAGCCTCAGGAAGGGAGAACGTGCATAAGAGCCACCCTCAGAAGGGAAAACGTAGAAGAAACCTGTTCCTTCATTTGTCTACCTGTTAAATCCATATTATCTGTTGAGTTAAGCTTGAAGAAGAAGGAAACTTAAGAAGCAAGTAATTGACCTAATCCTGTTGAGGAATTGGAAGTTATAATAGATTTAGATAAGTCTAATATGTTATCTAACAGGATTAGGAAATAGAGCTCTCTATATATATTGATGTCGATGATAATGATGAGTGTGTGTGTTGTGTGATTCTTAGAGAGCTTGATTGAATTGTTTAAGCATTGCTTGATTGATTGAATAAGAGAATGACTTCATTGCTTTGAGATTCTATATTGCTTTGTGATTCTATATTATCTACTCATTCCGGCGACTTTAAAAACACACAAAAACCAATATAAAACCTCGCTAATTGGAAGAGATCATCACCAGCAACAAACACAAAAAAGTGAAACATGGAGGAAGAAATCAAAAGATTTGCCCTAGTGTGGGTTTCAGCAATAGTCTCGGTAAGTTATTGTTACTACATACTACCTAGAATCAAAGCTGGGGTTCCTCGATTACTCTTTATTCTTCCGGTGTGTCTTCAGTTCTTTGTTTCTCCAATGCTCTTCTCCTCTTGGTTTTTCATTTTCCCCATAATGTTTTTCCTCACAGGGATGGCAACTTTAAAGCTCATGCTCTTTGCATTTGATTTAGGTTCTCTTTCCCCACGTCCTTCAAGTCTTTTTCAATTTATCTGCTTCACTTGCTTTCCCATCAAGAAACTTGAACAAAACCCTAAATCTCAATTTAGTTTCCATAAATGGATTTTAGCCGCTAAAGTTGCAATAGTTGGAGTTTTGTTTATGTTCCATGTGCGAGGTTACAAATATAATCTTCCTCCGGTTCTGTTATGGGGCATATATCCTCTATATATGTACTTGCCATTTGAGCTTGGATTAACCCTCCTCAAATCTATGCTCACTATCGTTCTTGGGTGCGATCTTGAGCCAGTGTTCGATGAACCTTACTTATCCACCTCTCTTCAAGACTTCTGGGGTCGCCGGTGGAATCCAGTGGTCTCGTCTATTCTCCGGTCAGGCATCTACTCTCCTCTGCGGGGAAGATCCAAAAGCAAATCTGGTTTGTCTAAATTCATCGGAGTATCAACGGCGTTCCTCGCCTCTGGTCTGTTTCACGAACTTATATTCTTCTACACAAGCGGCCATGAAACGCCTTCTGGGGGGGTCACTTTATTCTATGTGTTAAATGGGGTCTGTACTGCGACAGAAATAGTGGTGAAAAGGTCAGAGTTCGGGAAGCGATGGACTGTGAGACCTGTGGTGTCTTGGATGCTTACAATGACATTTATGGTTGTGACTAGTGGTTGGCTCTATTTCCCTCAAATGATAAGGGGAGATCAGATACGGCAATATACCAAGTATGTCTTTGTTTCGTGAAATTATGAAATACGGAAACTTAATAATCTATATATGTATGTGTTTTCCATATTGAAAGTGAATAAGTTGTGCGAAACTGTTATGTATCACTTCGTGAATAATACTCCCTTTGTCGTTTATTTCTAGTCTTTTGCAATTTTTTTTTCTATTCTGTTAATAATCGGCAATTTCAGAACAATATCCTTAAATTGTGGGTAAAATACTGAAAAGTCAGACAAAACAAAAATGTAAAATATATATGAGGCACATTTTACATTCAGAAAATTTACCTTAAAATTAGAATACGATATTATGGAATGGTAATGGTTTTTTTTTTTTGGTTAAAAATATATGGAAATAATTAAGCGTTTAAGTTGAGAGAAGTCAACGGGTGGTGACTTATGAAGTCAGACGGAACAAAATTCTTACTTGGTCACAAAAGCCCAAATTTACGCCTGGCGCCCACCAAGTAGACGGTCAAGATTCGCTGCTTACTGGGTCCCACACATGGAGACAGTTAGATCATGTCATGATGTGAATGGCTTGGTTTCAAGACCATCTCCAACCGCACTCCATAATTTAGCAAAAAGGAGTGAGAAATGAAGTTATAAACAAATAAAAAACTCATTACTCCATTTATGGAGTAATCACTTTTTTGTTTGTTCATCACTCCATTTCCCACTCCATTTTGCAGAAAATTATGGAGTGAGGTTGGAGATGCTCTAAGTATTGAATTATATTCTAACCCGTCTTTGGATATATTTTTGTTTTAATTTTTTTTAAAGAATTTAATTTTATATTTGTGTTTTTTAATCATATTTGTTTTTAATATTAATTTAATTTAATTTTGGTAATTATATTAAATATGTCAAGTTGCATAACTATACATTTTTGCCATATACATTTCAAAAATTATTTTTAAACTTTATTCCTAAAGTTTACAACATATTATATTTTCTTAATAGTTAGATAACATAATTAGTCAAAAATATTTGTACCCAAAAAATCTGACTTGGAATCGACTCGAAAATTAAAGTCCCGTACTTTATTAAACATGGCCTATATACTTAAATGGTTCTTAAAGTGTTATATCCGAAAACTAATATTAAACCTAACCCACATCGAAAATTGAACAATTTTTTGAAAAATGTTTGAAAAAATTACTTTTTAATATATTCCGCTATATATACATATATGTAAATCAATTAATATGGTCTTCGTTAACTTTAAGTAAAATCACATTTAATAAACATTTTTAATCGAATAACCTACTTAAAAACCATTAAACTAAATGAGTCTACATAAATATCAATTTCTATTAAAAGTCCACTAAAAACCCGTTAAACTCTATTTTAACATCATGTGGTTTTTTAATTGATAAACTTAGGGTATGACTAGTTTACCCGCTACCACCCGCAAACACAGCTTTTGCGGTTGGTAGCGGTTGTTTGCGTTTTGCAACAATCACTCAAACTGCTCTAAACCGCTTCAAACCGCTTTAAACTTCATAAATTCAAAAGCTGGTTCCAGCTAACGTTTGCGGCTGCGGACGATTGCAGGATAATTTTTTTTTCTTTTTTTTAAACAATATAAATACAAAAATAAAAATATTCAATAAAAATTTAAATTGGAATTATAAAATACTAAATATATCTATTATATTTTAATTAATACTATAAAATTTTAAAATAAAAATATTTTCTACAATTTGAATTTTTTTAAAACTATAACTTTCTAAATATAATTTTTATATTTATTATAATATAATGATTTTGATATTTTTATAATTATATAAAATGTAAATATTGTCAATTTATTATTTAGCCGATGCTGCATTTGGTAGTTAACCAGTCATAAGTATCTCGCAAACGCACAAATTTCTAACCGTAGAACCAGTCGTACGAATCTATTAAAACCTTTAGAAACCGCAACCACCCACATCCGTAAACTCCCGCAACCACAACCGCTGCGTTTGAACCAGTCAGACCCTTAATGTATGTGTAAATGTTTCTTAATTTTTGGATAATGTATCGATTACGTAGTCATTTAACTTATTTGGTATTGGTCAAATTTGTTTTCATAATTATTAATATAACAAATATATGTGTTTGTTATAACTGTCTCAAAAATATAATAATTCATTTCCAAAATTTTGGTTGATATTTGCGTAGTTCAAAAAAATAGGAATCTAGTAAGCAATTATAATCAAAATAGGAATTTTGTTTGTATCTTCCTTGCTGCCGTGTTTTTTTAAGTAAGAAATTATATGGATATAAGAAGTTATATATTTCTTCCTTGCTGTCGGAAATTTTTTTAAGTAAGCAGTTATAATTACATGCATATATATAAGCAATTATATATTGCTTCCTTGTATTTTTAAAGTTGGACTCAACTATTATCAATTGGACATGTTCTTAATTTAATAGTATTGATTTTTTTGATAATGTATCGATTACGTAGTCATTTAACTTATTTGGTACTGACTGTTTTTATAATTTTTAATAAACCAAATATATGTGTTTGTTATAACTGTCTCAAAAATATAATAATTCATTTCCAAAATTTTGGTTGATATTTGCGCAGTCCAAAAAAATTGGAATCTAGTAAGTAGTTATAATCAAAATAGGAATTTTGTTTGTATCTTCTTTGCTGTCGTGTTTGTTTTTTAAGTAAGCAGTTATAATTATATGGCAGTTATATATTGTTTGGACTCAACTATTATCAATCGGACATGTTTTGGTATTGATGTATGCTAGAAGCCCATTTTAGTTAATTCGACAAAGCCATTCAAAGCCTCTTATTAGCCCATAATGTTTACTTTGAGTCTTTGGGCAACGGCTTTAAACATTACACAACATGATACTCAAACCATTATTAAAACGTTTTGAAAAGAACAGTATTTCATTAACTTGTTATACACTTGAACTGATCATACAATACGATACGATAGACTATTCTTGTTTCTGTAGTAACTAGTAAGTCTGGATTCAAACTTGAAACGGTGCTTTTAGCAGATATCGAGCTTAAATTTATCGAAGGCTGTAATATGTTGTTAGTTAAGTCGTACTTTTTATCTATGATTTTAGTATAGGAAAGATCATTTAGATATATACATGTACGTCGAGATGTTTCAATTATAGAAAAGTACGTTGTTGTCCAAAAAAAAAAGACAAAAACTAGTACGTAAAAGATGATCAAAGCCTTCACAGGACAAATGTTATAGACGAACCTTATAACCCGGGGATATTTAATTATTTATGATGTTTTTTAAGCTCCGACTTTAACGTAGGAAAGTAGTAACGTTGTGGTACCTATAGTACACATATTCAAACTCAAATTAGATTGTTGCATTATGGCGAGGGAACTAAGAATAGAAATGTGAGATAACATAGCCGAAAAAGTAGTTGGAAGGTTAGTTCAGTCAATTAAAAGGAAGAAGCCAGAGCAAACATGTTAAGTGTATGGGAATAGCACGAGAATGGTACGTGAGATATGAAATTAAAAGACATCATTTAATATATTTGGTCCTTCTTTTAATGTTCTTTATTAATGTGTCTCTGCCACTTTTCATGAGACACTGTCTCACTCACCTTCTATTCCACATGTATTTTCTTACTATACATTCTAAATATGTTTACGCATCTGATATTGTACAGTTTATATCATTATATGAATATGCAGACAGTGTGTATATGTACAAACATACACAAATACATAAATATCAAAGTTTTGATTTATATCTTGAATGTCGGTGGACCAAAGTCAATCATAGGTTTGGAGTTGCATATCATGGACTTCTTTTGAAACAATATTGTCATAAAGTTTAAAAACTAAATCATTTCTTTATGATTCTTCTAAGAATACTTTTGGTAAGTATAGCGTATTGAGTTGATTTGAGATTTTGGTTTCACAAATTTAACTGTGTAAACCAAAAATTAATATTAATCTTAGATTTTTCGCTATATATCTTTCTCAGTTTTCCGCTAGACAAGGATATACTCACATGTACTGTATACATTAATATTTTGTTAATATTGGTAAATGAAAATACATCAAATTAATAGCAGGTACATCTCTTGCTAAATTCAGACAAGTGCGACCATGTACTACATCAGGCTTTCTGGATATAATTGTAAATTTAATGATAATTGACGTGAATGAATAATGAGTGATGAGAAGTCAAAATCAAATACGGGAAAGTCAACTGAGGTCAAGATAGCGTTGAAAATTTGACACAGTGTTCTTTAACCAGGACAGTCCTGGACCGGTACAGATAAAAGAACCCTGGTTTGATCCGGTTCACAAAATTCTTCACATTTGGCATAGGCTTAGAGCACCATTAAAGCAGTAGCTTAGGGGAGTGTTTAGTGATTTTCGGATTAAAAAAATAATAATAATAATGTATTAAGGGAAGCGACGGTGCTTAATTAAGCTGCACAAGCGACGGTGCTTAATTATGCTTTCTTCTCTCCGAATCTCTCTCTCTCTCAACAGACATCTCTCTCTTGACGGACAACACCATTCAAACAAAGTGGCTTTGCAGCTTGTTGCCGTCGCATGTCCAGGTTCGTTGAACTTATTCAATTCCATAAACCTCGATTCCTTCTCCTTCTCCTACCCAACCAAACCCTCTCATCGTTCGTCTTCAGATCAGCCATAGAGGATGAGGTAATCGTTCTTATTTTCTTTACACAGCTATGTTTTCCGCCGGAGATTGTAAATGAGAACTTGGAAAAAAAATCAAAACTTTGGTTCTTAATATTCGACCTCGGTTCAAGATCTGATGCTTTATATGTTAATCGATTCTCATGAAAGTTAGCTTATTGGTTTTGCTGCTTGCGTGTGGTGTGTTCAATATGGTAGAGTTAGATTAGGAATCAAAAGGCAAAACAGAGATGGAATCTTTGAATCCTAGAGACGTTTTTGTACATTGGAATCGCAAGGGAATAAAAGATGATGCTTTGAATTCGAAGTGTATCTCTGTTTCGAAATGGTAGAGTTAGATTAGGAATAAAAGATGATGCTTTGATGTGTGATTACCTCCTACCACATTGAGAAGTATGGTTGTTTAATCTTTTGCTTAAGATTCATAATAATGTATCTAAATGTTGGGATGATCTTTTTCTCTTTCTCTGTGAAAAAAAAAGAAAAATTGAAGAAACCTCCTCCGTCGTCATGAATCTGTAATGGTAACGACTAAGCTTGACGACTGCATTATCAAGAATCTGAAGGTAAAATCAAGTTATCAACGAGAGGGAGGCGGCATTGTTGCTAAATAAAGTAAGGGAAGGTGTATGAATCACTTGTTTCCTGTCTCTGAAGAAGCTTATGTTTGTGTTTCATGTCTTCGTTTATGATGAATCTAAATGTTTATGTTTGTGTTTCGGGTCAGAGTGGAGCATTGGGAGTGGAAGAATCACGGACTAGCGTTTAATCTCTCTGGTCTTCTCGATGTGGGACTGAACCGTTTGATGTAGTGTTGTGTCCTATTGTGTTGTGGTAAAAGCCCAAGATTAATCTTTTTGTTTTTGTTTTGTGGCCTGAGATGTGTATTAAAACATTGTCCTGTGTCCTTTGTTTCACAGCAATACATGGACTAGAGCAATAATGGCACAGTACATGCCACTGGACAACCAACCCGAGGTTCCAAACCACGTGAATGATGAACGTGCCTGAGTGAGCGGAATGATGATCCATCTATTTATTCCTCGTTAAAGGCTCAAGGTGACATGTTCTTTTAACCGTTTTGGCCCTTGATGCCTCTGTATCTCTGTAACTCCTTTACTAAATAGTGTGTTTGCTGAAACTTGATGTCTTTTACTTTAAATGGCTTATACTTTTTTTACTCGAATGTCTTTTACTTATGTTCATGGGACTTATGTAATAGGGAAAACTTGATTTAGCTTTGGAGATTTAGAAAAGAAAGATGATAGAATCTAAAGTTCAGTTTGTTGGTTTTGTTTTTCATGATTAGTCCTCCTTGCAAACATCCGATTCTTGTGAAAGTGGTTTTCTCTTTTAGTGCTTTAATTTGATAAATTTTATTTAAAATAAAACAATGTTTAATATTTTATTTTATTAAGCACCCTAAAATAAGCACTTTGCATTGGAGGTGCAAGATATAAAAGTTTCTTAATCAAATGCTTAACACATATTTAATACTAAAAAAATGATTAAGCACCCCTAATGGGGTGCTATGGATAATGTTGCTCTTAGTGAGTACTTCCCAAGTTCCCAGCTCTAAAGTATCTAATAGACACCTGGTTCAATTTCAACCATTCCACATAGCTTATCCAAGGACCCAACCCAACATGTTTTTGCTAAACCACGGACGGTCCAGATTCGCTGGACCACGGGATTCTGAAGCCGTACATTTTCATATCTGTGACGCGTCATCACAGTGACTAAGAACATTTTTATCCCACAGACCCAGAAGTGGGATTCTTATTTTTATTTTTTATTTTTTTATCTGAAAAAAAATTAAAATTAAAAAGTTAATCAATTGCAGGCCGCCACATGTCAGTGGAATCCGCAAACAGTGCAAGAATCAAACAAAGAACGGTTTTTATTTGGCAAACACAAGGGATGGTTTTATCATTTTAGTGGGACCCATGGCACTAAAAATCCCACTAAAATACCTGGATAAAGATGGCCTAAACTACTAATACATGGTTGTTAATTCTCAGTATGGACCGTTGGATCAAGTCATGATGCGAACGGCGAGGATTGCTTTTTTTTCTTGCATGAGTTTGTTTTCTAACCTTCTAATAACCAAAACTGAAATAAAGATTTATCATGATATGTGTTTTTATTCTATAGTTAGTCTAAATTAGAAAATCGCAGAGAAGATCTCACGAAAGGTCCCCATTTATCTTTTGGAATAAATCTTACAAGAGCTCTGGAATTTTGTGCAAACCAAATCTTTGCATGAGGGGACACTATATTATAGTGTGTGATTGTATATGCATGCATATCTTTGGCCCATGACCATATTCAAGCCTTACAAAATCAGGAAAGGGCACTGTAAGTCATGTGATTTTACTATTTTTATTTTTCAATAACGAAATATATGTAAATGGTTTAAATGTGACAATCTCTTAGATATGCGCAGCAGAGCATTTGAATCCACACAAGACTGCATTGTCTTTGAGTGATTAAACAAACTTCTATTTACGCTTTGATTAGTTCTTAACAATTGGATCACTTATCTACTCTCTTTTCTTGATCATGTCGGTAGAATTCAAAGATGTTATATAGCTGTGAAATTTAAATGAGAGTTTTTGTTTTAAAACATAACATGCGATTTTAAGTTATAGTACAGTGGAACATTGATGGGTATGCATGAAAAATCACGTAGTTCACATGAATATTTTAGGAAATGGGTCCTAGCCATTTAATACTTCTTATTTTCCGTATCTACAGATTTATAATAGTAGATACGTTCTAAATTCTCTAATAAACCCAACCCGTACATCTTTGAATTGTGTATGTAATAAATATTTGGACCTATTTTCTTCTTTTTTCCTTACGCACTAGATTATTGGAATGTAGTATATCTTTTTTTTAGGGCTAGGCAAATAAACCGAACCCGAAAATCCAAACCGAATCCGATACGATAAAAATGAATCCGAACCGATCCGAACCCGACATAAATACCGAATGGATCCTGTTTTTTGGTATTTTGGGTTATGGGTATTATCCGAACCGAACCCGGACCTAAATGGATATCCGATAGAACCCGAAACATTTAAAATCACAAAAAGAACTTCTACCAAATATGATCTTAATTCTTAATATGTATCCAAAATACTTTAAGATATTATTGAACTTCTAAAATAATTATCTGTACACGAAGGTTGATGGTAGAATGTGGCGGTTGAAGCCTGAAATTTTTAGATTTTGGTTTTGTTTTCATTGAATAATGTTTCTCATTTCATGAGAACTTAGTTTTTGTTTTATGATTTTATTTATCTGGTTTATTTTCTATCGCTAACTATGTTTATCTTTCGCTTGATTTTGAATGATCACGTTTGATGTTTTTTCTTATTTTTGAATCGATTTTAGTTATGTTTTGGCTATTAAAATATGTACAAATCATGTATTTTAAATCCGAAGAACCGATTTTATTTATGTTTTAGTTACAAAATAGGTTCAAATCAGGTATTTTTAAACCGAAGAACCGATTGGGACCCGAACCCGAAAGTACATTGGGTTATACCGGTTTTTTGAAGATTTACTAACCCCGATCCGAACCCGATAGAACCCAAACCAGTCCCGAACCGAATTTTTATATAACCCGAATGGGGTTGATTTTGATAAACCCGAAAAACCAAAACCCGAATGGATAAAACCGAAACCCGATTGGGACCCCGAATGCCCATGCCTACTTTTTTTTTTGTGCAACCTTCCATTTCATTATCTTAAACTTCAAACATACAAGAGTTAGAGGGAATTATCCATCCTCATTGATTACAACAATGTAATTTAAAAACAACATAAGTTAAAACAGATAGATTCTCCGAAGAGATTGACAACGAAAATGAGATACCGCTCAAATGCGTCGATAGGAGATTCACGGTAAGACCGAATTCATAAACCATAGTCACTGTATTTCGTGACGTTGAATGCTCCAGGACCTCGAAACTTATTGGAATGAGTTTCGTTATATCTTCCAGTCTCAAACGAACTATTACACAAGATAAGAAACGATTAGGAAAGCAATGATATTCATTGGCTTTGTAGCCAAGAGAAGAGTACCTCTCATGGAGAGGAATTTTGATGGAATGGTTCACTCCTGCAAAGAGAAGGAAGAGGGATAATGATCTCTCATGGCGCCGACATGAGGAGGTTTGAGTAGCATTTTTATTAAGGCTACGGGACTGCTATCTTCTAGCAACGAATGACTCCGAGCTGAGCTTTGAATGAGACGAGCATAAACATTTGTACTTGTTGGAGATACCGGTTGATGACAAATTTTGCTTGACATCAGTGAACAAGCCCCATTGACTACAGTAACAATATGAGATAATCCAGCTATGCCCAGAACGTAAGCTTCACTTGATGGAAATTCCACTTGCTGGGCTTGGATAGTCGTAGCGAGAGGGCTGAGAAGAGTCACCCCCTGAAATGAAACGAACATTAACGAACTTGACTCTTCCACACCAGTGGACAGTAAGATGGGCTTGACTCCAATTTCCAAAGGAACAAACTCTAATTCCCAGCAAAACCTGTCGATTCCAGCATTACCGTGATGGAATCATAGAGATTTGTCAGAGTCAAAGTTGAACCGTTGGTCGTTGTGGTCGGAATAAGTAGATATAAGCGGTGTTTGCGGTGAACAGCGATGGGTTAGTTGGTCATCGAAGGTGAGGTTCATCGGCGGAATAGTTCGGTAGTAGTGCTCAGAGTCTTTGAAACACATAGATCTGTCAAAAAGTAGCCAAAGAAGACTGGTACAAGAGCCATACTCACACCAGAACAAGACATAGTCAATCTTCCCCGAAGGGAGAACGGTCATCGTCCCAAGAGACGAGAAAGGTAGCCTGCTTCGTAACGTTTTCCAATCTGAGCGCTGACAAGAATCATCTATAGGAGAAGAAGCGCAGGTCATAGAGGTCAGATCTGGAACTAGTGAAGTCACAAGAGATGGGAAAGGGCTACACAAGAGCCAGAGTATAAGGATATTGCACCGATACCATCTCTCACAGCTAGCTACGGCATAAGAGGACGAGAAACCCAGCAACACAAGAAACTCATTGACAAACCTGCAACACAAGACTCCGATAACTGAGTCAGCTGCGGAAAAAACGAGTCTTGGAAAAGGAATTCTAGTTACAGGGGATGAAGTCCGTCGGAGCAAAGAGAACGAATGACTTCATCCGGTGGGTCAGGAAGATCTGGAGGTAAGACCACCGCAAAGGGATCTGCAAGAGCAGTGAACGGTGGCGGATCTTGATCTGAATTCGGGTTCGACGAAGATGCTAACCGAGCAAGGTCCACCATCTTTGAAAAAGAAAAGAATAAAGAAGATGTTCTCGTCTGTGGACGTGAGGTCCAACCAAACGGTGACGGCGGAAGGAGTTTACCCTAATCGCCCATGGAGTCTCCCGTAAATATAATCACTACATTCACGAATGTAGTATATCTTACACTTGAAAAAATCAGCAACTTGCATGGTTATTTCTGAATATGGTCGGAAATATTAAATCTATTATAAATTCTGTTCAAAATTGTATTTACAATATTTTTAAAATAATTGCCAAAGATATGTAGCCTCTGAACCTCTTTTACGGGCAGAAGAAAAAAGGATATCTAGCGAAAACGACATGAGACTGCTCTTTTTCGAGTAGTTGCGGCTCTAACTTACGCGTCAGTTTTTTTCCCTGCACATCTCTGTTTTTCAATCTCTTAAATATTTATTTTGAGATTTTCTTCTAATGACCACAGGATGGACGCAGAACATCATCCGTCTAGGTCCAACACCGAATATTGCTTCGTTGGAAATCTAGAATCATGGGACAATAATCTTAGGTTCTCTCACAAGAAGGATCCATTGGACTGGACTCACCAAAAAGTAATGAACAGCAATGCATTGATTAAAGAAAAATAATAACCTCAATTCTACATGCTCCAGTATATACCCTTGTTGCCGTGGACTAAAGTCATTCCAAGCAAGCTATTAGGAAGACCATTTAGTTCACGAAACACCACAAATAAACCCAAAAATATGATAAAGAAAAATCTGAGTTTTTAAAAATTTGTATTTCAAAACATGGCAGAATGAATAATCCCACAAATAATTTAATTGAGTGTAAAAACTTGTAGAATGCGTTTGAAGAGTTGTAGTCAATCAACTACTCCCACTGCTTTCTCTCAGGTAAACCTCATGAGACTTATCAATAAACTGCCAAAACATAGTTTCTCTGATGTGGCCACATTTCACATTTCAAATCAAACTCAGATTCTCTCTTCCCTCGTATCTAGTAGCCTCAGTCTATCTACCTGGCAAATCAACTTATTCACATTTTAACTCTATAAAAAAATTAGCTTCTAACCGTGTATACTTAGCGCTTTTGTTTTTTTCTTTCTAAAATGATGATTATCCTTAACTAAACAAAAAACATTTAAATTGTTCCCATCACGTGAGACCACACGTATCTCACCAACAACAAAAACGAAAAATTAATAGAAAAAGACGAAATTGAAGGGAATTTTCGGTCGACCAAAAATAAAAAGGAGATAGAGCCCAGAGTAGGCCTGAAACTTTTATCCGAGATCTGGATTCGATCCGTGATCCGATCCGGATCCGATCCAAAAATCCGGATATCCGGAGAGGCTGAATCCGGATCCGGATAGTAAAATGTTGGATCTGTCAAAGCCGAATCCGAATCCGGATATCTTGATTTTTTAGTCCGGATATCCGGATCCGTAAATTTTATTAATAACTATTTCAAAAATAGTAATATCTATATATAAAAACTAATTTTATTTAATATATTTTCATTTTTCTAATAGTATATATAAATTTTATGTAAATTTTGTACTATTATACATATAAATAATTAAAAACATTATATATTTTATTTTTAAATTATTGTTAATATTTTATATATATTAATATTATTTTTTATTTATTTTAAGGATCCAAATCCGGATCCGGATATCCGCCGGATATTATAATTTTTAGAAGAATATCCGACACCCGGATATCCGCGAACCTCGGATCCGGATAAAGATAGTAAAATTATGGATCCGCCGGATAAAGATCCGGATCCGGATATCTTAAAATTGCCCGGATATCCGATCCGTCCCAGACCTAGCCCAGAGCACGTGGGGACAAAGAAACTCCTCCCCAGTAAACATAGTGACTTTTAAACTTAAACGTAAATAATTAATTAATATTACCATTTGAAACATTAACTACATTAATACAATTTCATTTTATATAACCACAAAAAGTACCAAAAAAAAAGATAAAACAAACATCACGGCTATATCTCACCGGTACAAAACTTCTCCGCCCGTTTAATAACGGCCGGTAAACTATTTATTAATAAAATATACTCCTATTAAACAGCAAGAGGATCCGACCCGAATAGATCCCCAATATCTTGAAAATGGTCTTCCACGTGCCAGCTGGATAATCCGGATCCGAAATCGAATCCAAAGCTCATACCCGTGCACGCATCTGCGAAGAGATCTTCTCCGAATAAGTCGCCGGCGAGAAAGTCGCTACGGAAATCGAACAAATCATCGTCTGCGAACAACGGCGCCGAGAAATCAGAGAAAGTCTCTGACGCCGTCGAGGGCTCTTCCCTGACGATAACCGCCGAGGTTTCGTCGACGGTGAACGGAGATCGGAGAACAGACACCGGAGAGCGGAGGCAGTCGCTGCTGACGGAGGATGAAGCGACGTCGTCTTTGATTTTGCTCTTCTTCTTGACCGGTGACGGCGGCGGAGATTTGGGTGAAGAAGGCGGAGGAACGGAGAAGTTAGTGAGAGCGTCGGGGCCACGGAGCTGAATGGCGGCGCTGTCGTAAACCAAGGCGGCTTCTTCCGCCGTGTTGAATGTCCCGAGCCAGAGGCGTACGCGTCGGAGCGGATCTCTTATCTCCGCCGCCCATTTTCCCCACGGACGCTGCCTCACTCCTCGGTATTTCTTCTCCGGAGGAGCAGAAGCTGGTTCCGGTTTGACGATAACCGCTCTATTCCTTCTCTTCTTCGGTTCGATTTGAGTACTTGAACCGGTACTAGCAGCACCAGAATCAAGAACTACTTCGTTTACGAACTTCTTGATACGACGGCGTTTTGAGGCGAAACGCTGGTGTGTTTCTTCTTCGTCGTCGCTTGAGGAGTCTGTTGCGTCTGGGTCGGTGACGGATATACGGATAATCCTTGGCTGTTGATTTTGTTGGTTGTTGAAACCTGGTACGGTTCTTGTCGTGTTGGTTTTGTGCTCGGTGAATTTGATCTTCGGGGGGAGAACAAGATTCTTCTCCGGTTCCATTTCTTATCTCTATCTCTCTCTGTTACTTAGACTGTGTTGTGTGTGTTTAGTTTATATCAGAGAGAGAGCATTAGAAAGCAAAAAGGTGATAAAGGAAGAGACAAAGATAAAGATGGACTTTTGAAAGAAAAGAGGAAGAAACTTGAAGAACAAGAGAGACAAGACTGATGCTTCTCTGCAAAAAGCTTTATCAAAGAAGGAGAAGAAATCTGCTAGATAGAAACGTTGGGAAAGAGAAGATTTTCCCGGAAAAGTTAAAGAAAAAGAGCTTTTTGTTATTATTCTTATGGAATCAACACAAACACATCGTCTGGTTATCGAGAGTGAAAAAGAGAGGAAGATGCTTCTTTTGGAGAGAAGGCTTTTTAAGCTTGGTTTTTCTTGGAAATTTTCCTGGAAATTTTCAAGTGTGCAGAGGAAAGAAAATGTTTTTTTTTTTTGAAGAGTGTGAGAAAGAGTGACACGGGGAGGAAGATGGAGATTTAAAAGCGGCAGAGCACATGTAAGTAAAGATGGAGAGAGAGAAGAAGTGACTATTTTATAGGATCTTGAAACGGCTGATTAAGTGTTCACTCCAATTAATCGCACAATTTTTACTAGATAAACATGAATTTTTGTATGTAAATATTTCCATGTAAATATTTCCATAGAACTCGTTAAATTTTTAATGTTTTTCATGCATTGTGCAAAAAAAGAGTGAACTCTTAAGCTATATATAAGGGCTAATGGAGATATCAAATTAACAAAATGGTTATTTGTTAAAAATATCATTTAATATATAAATTCAACCGATTATAAAAATATACACAATTTAATTGGTCATACAATATTTAATAAATATAAAATTGTATTGAAATATTAAAAATATTTTTATTATGAAATTATTTTTCTACTAAAACTATTAATTTATGAAATTGAGGGAATACTTGTTAAAAATGAACGTGAATTGAACTGAAATTGAAAGTAGTATAATTAATTTTTCTTTTACTTAGTATTTTAATGTGTATATTAATGCTTAATGGGCAACATGAACATTAAGAAAATAAATCAAAAGGAAATTAGAAAATATGTAATTCGATATTCAAAAAGTAATTTGACAAGATTATCGCCTGGGAAAACAGCTGCATAATTTGACATCTGTTACATAAAATTGGGCTGATCCAACGGCTGGGACGTGCCTTTCCCTGGTAGGTGACAGAGAGAAAAAACATGTACAGTATTACTCCAAATAAAGTAATTATACTAATCTTTTTTAATTGGTCTCGTAATTGGAGATTCAGGTCACGTGATACCGGAGACACGGCCAGTCCTACTTTTGACCAGAATACTTAATTATACTTAATGGCAGGTGATTAAGTCTTTAATCTAAAACCTCCGTACGAAGCTTTCTTCTTTTCCTATATTTTACCACAAGTGTGCTTTTTGTCATTTGGGCATAGCAAGTTGCTTGTGAAAATCAAAGACCGTTACGGGCAGTTCTTTATTGTTTTAACCTTTACCAGTCTCTTTTGTTACAGCTGGTGGCTAACGTGGCAGACAACAACCTAGGACGTTGTGCCAAAAAAATGTACTGTAATTTTTTGGAATCATTGTATTACTTTTTAACTGTGATTGAAATTCGATATTTTTTCTCCCTTTCCTGCAAAATTTTAAGCGGGTAGTATAAAGTATAAACAAAGCGCCTCACGGCATGATTATCGCTGCGGATTTCTTAAAATTTTAAACTGAAATATAAAATTAAAAATTCAAAAACTAAACAATCGCGAGCTGCTACGTGTCAGTAGAATCCGTAAACAGTGCAAGAAACACTCCAAATCGATCCTTATTTCATATGTTTTGTGATCGATTCTTAACTTTTTTGCGGGACTCACACTCTAAAAACTCACTAGAACCCCACGATAAAGATGTTCTTACAGTTCACTAGCTTTTCTAAATTTGGCTTGAGAGGCAAATTAAGTAGCGAATATGAAAGATATTAGTCGTAAGTTACATTCTGCAATAAAAAAGTAATTATAACTGAGTTTAAAACCCTTTGACCAATCCTAGTTGAGATGTTTTGATGCAATCGGGAAACACTTTTAATTGGTCACTAGTGTTCGTATTTCATACGAAAAGGTGGCCAAACTTGCGTGTTTTTTTCTTTAAAAATGCATGTTATGACCACAGTTTTACAGAAATTTCAAGTCACCTAATTTGCTAAGTAGTGTTAATTGGATGTTGTAATCATGTATATGAAATCACGCTTTGTCACAAAATTAGAACATGAGCTAGTTAAGTATTTGATCTAATTGACTTATATGGAACTGAGGTTGGCGATATAATACCTCTAAATTTGTTATAATTTGGTGATATATAAATTAACTACAAATAAAAAATAGACTATGTTTTTTTGCAGAGATACTGAAGAAATATCATAAGCAATTTTTCAAAAAAGGAAACAATCAGTGTCAAAAGTTTTTATTAGATGGACACGTTTTAACATTTATTCAAAAATATTTCATGGTCGGTTCTTTGTTCTCGGGTTTTAATGGTTATATACTCTTTATGTTTCAAACAAAATGTATGTTTAGTATCCTTACATATATTAAGAAAATATATGAAATTTGGATTAACAATGCATTATTTTACGTAGCTAACTATTTTCTATAATTTTGAACCAATGAAATTTTAATAAACACAATTATGGTTTTGAAGTTTACAATTTACCATTAATTCACACATTGAAAATATAAAAATTGTATTTTTTGTATGTTTCGATGTAACAGATGGATTGTGCCTCAATGGAAGATAGCCGAACACAAGATCATATAAGACCGAAAGCAACGATAAAAAAATTAGCAAATCAGTCTATCAAAGTGAGTTAGGAAGCATCGTGTTATTACTTTTCTATTATCATGTTCAGCTTAAAATTTTTTTGTTTGTTGTATGTTTCGATTCTGATATTTTGTTAAACTTCAGTTGATATTAATAAAATTAAGGCGTTATTAAAAAAAATTGTATTTTTTGAAACAATTTTTTTTCTTTAAAACATGGATCTTTTCGGAACGTAAAGAGTAATCCAATGTCTTAGTTTAAGTTTCCTTATCACTGTGTACTGAGACTTAATAGATCTACTTAAATTAGTTTTAAAATCATTTACGTATGTAGAGTGAACAGTGATGTTTTAATCGTACTGTTATACTGTGATTATATAAAATGTAAATAAAGGTATATAATAATGGAAGCCCATGCTATATTGCCAAAGAAAGCAGCAAGTTTTCTTTGCAGGGTATGTGAACCATGAAGCCGTTTGTTGGTCTTGTCTTTCCCTTCAGTTTTTTATTTGCTTCTTGTCTGCTATACAGTTTTCCCAACATCAGTAATATGCATTATGGCTGTATGGACAGGACAGTAGTGTACTTTAATTATTTCGCTGTTTCAGCTACTATATATTATAATTTGTTTAAAAATTCATTTCAAGTAACCTATAAAATATAGTTGTGATAAATGTTGTTGATTTTTTTACGCATAGATTTAAACATTTTTTTAACAGTAAGGCGTTTGGGGCTGAATTTCGTAATCCACTAGTTCCGAACCACAACATGTACTATTAGTTTTAAACATTGTTTAATATGCCATATGTTTCATAATCTTTTCGTTCCCTCAAAATCAAAATTTTCTAGATTATTCATGTTTATTAATAATTTAATAAATGTTTACAATTTAATTTATTATTAACTTTTCTATACACTTTCAAATAATTATCCACCAATAAAATTTAATCAATTCAAATATTTCTAATTAATGTTTCTCAAAAATATACAAAATACGTTAATAAAATAAAAAAATTTATCTTTATGAAACAAGAAATATATAGAAAATGTTACTTTCCAAATCATGTATAGTGTTTTGTATAAAAACACACATATCAAGATTTTTTAGAAAAACACTATTAAATGTATAAACTAAAAATGATTTAACCATTCATTAAAAACTGTAAAATATTGTTGGTCGAACATATTAAATAAAGTTAATTAATCTAAAATATTAAAACAAATCGATTTAACCGTTACATTTTGTATCTCTCCATACTGCCATCATAGAGATAGAAATACCATAGACCTTCTAAAACATCGTACATTATAAAACATAGAGATCATGAGTCAATAAACGTGAAATAGATTATTGTATAACACTACACCAGTCAAAACTAGGCATGGTACCCTAGATGAGCATGTTAACTCCAAGTCATGTATGTAATCACTTAGAAATTCCATAGCATTTTTGTTTGATTTAGTAAAGTGTTCCCTTAAATACAAATTTTTTTTTGCATAGGTGATTAGGAAAAAGTAACGATAACACTACAAGAAAACATAATCTTAACGAGGGCGGTTTTCCTCGCTAATTCGTCGTAAAAGAGGCTTTACGACGAATTAGCGAGGAAACGCGTTTGCTCGTTACACGTCTGTCGTAACACATATTTTCTCGCTAATTCGTCGTAACTTAGCGAGGAAAATATTTCGTCGTAAAGACGAAGTAGGACGATTCGTCGTAAAGACCACGTTAATATTCCACGTAAGGACGTCACTATAATACCTCGTAAATACCTCGAAAATAGTTCCTCGTAACCTACACGTAAATACCTTGAAAGGGTTTCCTCGCAAAATACACGTAACAACCACGAAATGATTTCCTCGTAAAATGGTCGTAAACTTTTCCTCGTTATTTCCTCGTAAATGATTCCTCGTAAAATACTCGTTAAATATTTCTCGTCATTTCCTCGTAAGGTTTCCACGTAAAGAGGTCGTACATTGGCTACGAATTTACTTCGTTTTTATTATTTTACAGAATTTAAAAATATAATTAAAAAATAATTAAAATTATTTAATTTAATAATAAATTAAAATTCAAAATAAAAATAAATAAATATGAAAATATTTTATATATAAATAAGTTTTGAATTTATATAATACAACAACCAAAAAAAAAAAACTAAGGGTCGTTCATCGCCCGGTAGAATTCATCACTCCTCCTTGTAACATCCGCCTCGTTATGTACGTCGGATGACTCGCCTTGAATGGGATGTTGTTGTCGCATGTTCCTCAACATGGACTCCCATTCCGGATTTGTGGCCGCAATAACGTCCAAGAAGCCCTCGACTCCACCCATACGAGATTTTGTCGCGGTCAACTCGTTACGCAGCTGAGCAGACTCTCTACGCAGCTCCGTGACTTCATCATCCCGTCGCTGACCATAAGACGATGTCGCTCTCGGAACATCGTTGACGGAACCAATACCCAACGTCCGTCCCTTTTTTTAGGGACAACCTTAAAAACAAAAAATAAATATTGTAAGTAAAAATTTAAAGTTAAATTAAATGAATAATAAAAAATTAATTTTTTTGAAAATTTACCTCCTCGTTAATCTTATCCACTTCAAGTGTGGATAAGGTGACGGGTAATCCGTCGGTAGACTGCTGGGTCAGCTGAGTCTGGCGGTCTTCAACCCGAGCAACTACGTCGTTGTAGATTTGCTCGGACTTGCCATCTACAAATACGCCCGCCTTGTTCTTGTGGGTCCTCTCGTAAAGTTCCATAAGAGACGGGAGATGTCCCGTCTCTTTGGCCTAAAAACAGTTAAGAAAGTTAGAATAAATTAATATATGTATTAAAAAAATTATTTAATAAAATATTTAATTACCATTTCCAAACGGACACCGGCGTGGGGTTTTTGGCCCGTAGTGTGAAGCATCGGCTCGTTCCCGTGCTCATCGACCGTGTTACGGGAGTTAGAGCAAGCCTGGGCGATTCTAATGGAATCAGGAAGGCGCCAATAACGGATGAGGCCATCCCACACATCTGTGGTGAGCTCAGCGGGTTTGCCACGCTCATACCCCTTCACGATCCAGTCACCCTTCCAGTTGGAGACCGTGTCCAACAAGCGAACTTTCGCTTTCGCGTTAAACTTCTTCCTCACCCTCTCAGTGATCCCCAAGGCCCAATTATATTTTTGCTGTTGGAAAAAATAAATTAACAATTAGTTTTTTAGAAAGTATATATATAAATCATGAAAAAATTAAAATATATATAATTAATTAATAGAAACTTACAGCGTAAATTTTGAACAACGTCTTTCTGACGTAGTGAGGCGTCTTACTCCAGTTTGGATGTGCCATGGAGAAGTAACCCTTGATCGTGTCGGTTACGTCCGATGCAAGACATCCGTCAACCCTCCACCTGGAAAATACAAATTTAAAATATAAATTATTTTTAATGTTATAAAAGAAATTTAAACGAATTAAAAAAAAATTAATGCAACATACCACAACGTTCCGTCCGGTCGGTCTGGGTCGATGACTGGTAAACCTTCTCTGCCTGGCAGACTGAGAATGTCTTCTACAGTGTACTGCAAGTAAGGAGCACTCGGAGGCACCATCAGATCAGGATGAATATCGGCGACCATCGGAGGTGCCATCGGAGGAGGCACAGGAGGAGGCATCGGAGGAGGTACATGAGGAGCCGATGGTGCACTAGAAGAAGTAGACCCAGAGACTCTCTGAGTGTACTGAGTCTCGGGGACAGTCTCCTGGCCCGAAGAACTGGGAGCGGAAGAAGAGGCCGGGTCTAAACGACTACCCGGCTCACCGAAGATCTCTCTGTAATGGGCAGTAAGTCTTCCTTTTCGAACCTGAGAAAAAAATGAAAATTTTAAAATTAACATCAACAATATATTTCCCAACATTATCCACCTAATCAACACTAAATAACATAAAATCCGCAAACCTATCTAAATTCCCTATACTAACCACCTAATCTATCCTAAACTAACCAAATTAGAGAGGAATCAGAGAGGCTTACCACTGCTACGAAATGGAGAGGAAGTAGAGAGGAAAGAAAGAGTGAGCGCTCGGGTGTATATATAAGATTACATATCGCCGCAAATTCCTCGTAAGTTTACGACGAAATAGCGAGCAGTTACAAAGGCCCGTCTTTTTTTTACTAGGAAATTGCGAGGAATCACAAAGGCCCGTGTTTTTTTATACGAGGTATTAACGACGATTTACCTTACGAGGAATTAACAAGGCTTGCTTTCCTATAAATATACCCACAACTCTCACTCTCAAACCACACACAAACTCCCAAATCACACCTTATCTCAAATCACAATCCTCAAAAAAATCCTATTCAAATTATAAATATTTGAAAAAAATAGGAAAAGGAGAAGATATTAGAATTCATGTGGGCGAGACTTACGTATTATAATTGCTGGAAGTCTTGCCACATGTTAATCTGGTATTTCTCTCCTTTTCCTTTTTTTTTCAAGTTTGTACACTACGAGATATTTACGACGATTTGTACTTACGTGGAATTAACGGGTTTATGTATAAATCCGTTTACGTGTTCTTTACGACGATTTGTGCTTACTTTGAATTAACGAGTGTTTTGTTTAAATCATTTTACGTGGTAGTTACGACGATTTCATCCTACGAGGACTTTACGACGATTTGTGCTTACGTGGAATTAACGAGTGTTATGTTTAAATCCCTAGAATCCGAAACCCGAAACCCGAAACCCGAAACCCGAACCCGAAACCCGAAACCCCATACCCGAAACCCCAAACCCCAACCCCCAAACCCGAAACCCGAAACCCGAAACCCAAACCCCCATCTTTAATTTTCTACTTCATATATTCCAAACCCCATATTTAATTTTAAGTTTCGTCGTTATTTTTAACGAGTGTTATGGTTAAATCCCTAGAACCCCAAACCCGAAACCCGAAACCCGAAACTCGAAATCCAAAACCCGAAACCCCAAACCCCGAACCCCTAAACCCGAAACCCCAAACCCGAAACCAAAAACCCGAAACCCGAAACCCGAAATCCAAAACCCGAAACCTGAAACCCCAAACCCGAAACCCGAAACCTGAAACCCCAAACCCCAAATCCCATATTCCTTATTTTCTACTTCATATATTCCAAACCCCATATTTATTTTTAGGTTTCGTCGTTATTTCCTCGTTTTGTTACGTTATATTTACGACGATTTCATCCTACGTGGTTTTTACGACGAATTCATCCTACGTGGTATTTACGACGATTTAGTCCTACGTGGAATTAACGAGTCCTTCGTCCTTATTTACTCGTTGGAATACGAGGACTTTACGACGATTTAAGCTTACGTGGAATTAACGACTGTTATGTTTAAATTCCTAGAATCCAAAACCCGAAACCCGAAACCCCAAACCCCATATTCCTTATTTTCTACTTCATATATTCCAAACCCCATCTTTATTTCCATTCCAAACCACAATTCCCACATTTGCTTATTCATAAAACAAACTCCCACATTACCTTATTCATAAAACAAACCCCACATTATCTTATTCATAAAACAAAATCTCTCATCTTATTCATAAAACAAATACATCAATCGGATACATCGACATTCTCGTCATCACTAGAAACATCATCATTTTTATTAAACTCGTCTTCAACACCAGCAACTGCATATGTTGGCGCAACACCACCATCATCATATCTTCTTGGAGCTCTTCTCCGTGTACGCACTTTTGACGCAAAGTAGTACGATGTGAAGTGAGAAACTTCTTCCGTCAAACTTCCAGCAATTATAGAACCTTCAACTTTGGCGAGGTTCTTTGCTTTTCCCTTCAAATATTTCATGGCTCGCTCATACTAATACATCCATCCGTAATGTACAGGTCCACGAAGCAATGCCTCATATGGGAGGTGGACAGCTAGATGCTCCATGACGTCAAAAAATCCGGGAGGAAATATCTTCTCCAAGTTGCACAATAAGATGGGAATGTTCTCCTGAAGCTGTTCCACAACTTCTTCTTTAAGAGTGCGTGTGCTCAGATCCCTGAAAAATGCTCCAATGCCTTTTATATTCAAAAAAAAATTAAACACATTGTTAGTCATATATTATTTTGTAAATTATTGTGATATAATACACTACGTACCTGCAAGTGCTTCATGTACGTTTGTTGGAAGTAGCTCCGCAAATGCAAAGGGCAGTAGTCATTGCATAAATACATGACAATCATGACTCTTCATCCCAGAGAACTTTTGACCCTTTTCAACACATCTAGAGAGATTCGAAACATACCCATCGGGGAACTTCACTTCTGATGCCACCCAGTTGAACAACACCGACTTTTTTTCTGAAGATAATCTGAATATCAGAACGGGAACTTGTCCATTGCTTTTAATATGTAACTCGCTTCTTGAGCAAATATCCGGCAAGTCCAACCTCGATTTTATGTTTTCTTTTGTCTTCCCTGGGACATTCAATATTGTATTCATGATGTTCTCAAAGAAATTCTTCTCTATATGCATCACATCGAGGTTGTGGCGCAGAAGAAGATCCTTCCAATATGGCAACTCCCAAAATATACTCTTCTTGTGCCAGTTGTGATGAACACCGTAAGAATCTGGCATATTACGAGGGACATGCCAATTACCACCCCAACGAACTGTTTCGTTAGCTCCGTAGTAGTCGATTTGCGCTTCAATTTGTTCTCCAGTTAGATATGGAGGAGGAGTGTCTCTCACAACCCTTTTGTGCCTAAACAAATTCTTGTTTCTTCGGTAAGGATGGCCAATGGGAAGAAATCGACGGTGACAATCAAACCAACTTGTCTTCCTACCATTCTTCAGTTGAAACGCATCTGTCGTTCCATTACAATATGGACAAGCTAATCTCCCATGTGTAGTCCATCCAGACAACATCCCATAGGCAGGGAAATCACTTATGGTCCACAAAAGCATCGCTCGCATCGTAAAATTCGTCTTCGTTGAACAGTCATACGTCCTCACCCCTGTTGACCACAAATCCTTCAACTCTTTTATCAGTGGTTGTAGGAAAACATCCAGGGACCTTTTTGGGTGGTTAGGACCAGGTATTAATATGGTCAAGAATAGTAACTCCCGTTGCATGCACATCTCCGGTGGCAGGTTGTATGGAGTAAGAAAGACTGGCCACAATGAATATTGTCTCCCTGACATTCCGAACGGACTAAATCCATATGTGCATAATCCGATATACACATTCCGGATATTGCTAGCGAAATCTGGATGTACTTTGTTGAAATGTTTCCAGGCTCTTGCATCTGATGGATGAGCCATCTCACCATCCGTCTGAGTATGCTCGGCATGCCATCTCATCTTTCCAGCAGTCTGCTCTGATTGATACAATCTTTTCAATCTGTCTGTAATTGGTAGGTACCACATCCTTTGGTACGGTACCCTATTACGTCCCCGTCCTTGCGGCTTGAATCGTGGCTTCTTGCAGAATCGACATTCTTCTAGCTTCTCATCATCTCCCCAATAGATCATGCAGTTGTCGATGCAAACATCTATCATCTCCGAAGGCAACCCAAGACTATAAACCAGTTTCTGAATCTCATAATAAGAATCAGCAGACACATTGTCTTCCGGCAAATACTCTTTAAACAAGTCCGCCCATTCGTTCATGCAACTTTCAGGTAGATTGTGATCAGTTTTAATATTCATCATTCTAGGAGCTAACGACAATTTAGAGAGACCTTCTCTACAACCACTGTAAAGTGGTTGATTCGCCGCGTTTAACATTTCGTAAAACTTTTTTGCATCTATATTAGGTTCTTCATCTTCATCATGAGCTACAAATGCATCAGCTACCATATCATGAACCCTATCATAATCTACCATCTCCTCTTGATGGTAACTATGTTCATTATGCAAATGATGATCAACCGGTTCTTTTTCCTGAAAATTGCTATTACTACTACTAGCTTCATTCTGATCATAATTAAAACCTTCTCCATGTTGAAACCAGATATAGTAATTTGCCGTGAAACCTCTATTTATTAAATGCTTCCAAACATTTTCACGGTTTGCCAGTTTCGAATTGTTGCATTTCTGACAAGGACAGAACATCTTACCACTTTCTTGGGCGAGCGGTGTTGAATCTGCTTGATGCATAAATGTCTCCAGACCCGCAAGGTATTCTTTCGTCACTCTCCCGTTAGCATCTCTATGCATATACATCCACTTCCGCAACTCGTAAATAGTCTCGGAGCCAGCCATTTTTTTTCTTTCACGTTTTTTGTTGTTGGTGTGTTTAAAATGATGTTCAAACATCCATATTTATAGGAAAATTCGAATCTGGTAGTTGTAATTTTGCTATGAATTTACGACGAAAATTAATTAGGTGGGCAAAAATTTCCTCGCTAAATACACGTAAACTATTCCCTCGTAAATACCACGTAAAATTTACGTCGTATTTACGAGGAAATAGTTTTTCCTCGTAAAATACTCGTAAAATTACATACATTTTACGACGAAACAGTTTTGTCGTTACGTTACGAGGAAATAACGATGACTTTAGTTTTTCACGTAAATTCGTCGTAAACTCGACGCAAATTTACGAGGATTGTTTTTCCTCGTTAATTTTCGTCGTTAAGCATGTGTTTTCTTGTAGTGTAATAAGTTCTCATCTCTCAACAAATCAAGTTTCGTTTTATGAGTAATATAGATTGTGATTGGTTTTATTAGAGTAAATTGGAATAAAAATGTGAAAAATGATAGAGAATGAAATGATGAAAATAAGAGTAAAAAAGTAATAATATAAATTATTATTATTATAGCAAAATATGGAATAAAATTGAGTGACCATGACGTTGAGAGTTCGACTCTCCAATATATTTTTCATTCAAAAAGAAGATGAGTAAAGTTGAGTATATATTTTTCTTCATTTAAAAAAAGAATAGAGTAAAGCATAAAAAAATTGTATTTCACTTGTTTGTAATTTTTTAGTGGAACGTGGTGTAAATTAATTTTAAAATATTTAGAATATTCTATCCAATACAATATGCAATAAATATAAGATGGTAAAAATGCTTTGGTGACCGGAAGAATAATCATTACACAATGACAAGTTCTTGTGACAACGATAAGTTCATAGAAATTCGATCTCACAGTGTACAATGTGCACATTTTTACGTGGCAACTGTAACTGAAAGTATGTTTTTACTGGACAATTTTTTATAAACGGTAGCCTTCTTTGGATTTTATCGTTTTTATTTTCTTAAACGTCGTAGATGCTAGAGTGGATCATTTTAATACACTATCCGTTTCATCTTAATTGTCATTCTAAATTTATTCATACAGATTAATAAAACACTTGATTTTGTATATTTCCAAAATAACAATACAATTACATATACATCAAACCATATTTCAACCAATAGAAAATGAAATGGATAATCTTATTAATAAATTTTGCATTAAAACTCTATAACGACACTTCTTTTGAAACGAATTTTTTTTCCTACAACGACAATTAAATCGAAACGGAGGGACTATATTTATGACTTTTTTTTTGTGCAACAAGACTTCTTCTTTATATTGTAGTAATAAAAACTTTTTCTTGGTAAAAGATTTACGTAGTAAATACCTTCTCCACTGGAAGATTTAATTAATCCAGTTGATCTTTCTTGGAACCTTGATTTACTCAACGCATATGTCCATCAGGACGATGTGAATACTATACGGAGTTTAGCCATTAGTGTTCACCCTAAGCCAAATTCATATGGCTGACATTTTGCGGATCATGGTAGATACACGGTAAAATCAAACTATCGGACATAGAAATTATATCCTGATAAGGGTACTCAGTATAGGGATATGAGACCGGATACAAAACCATTATTGGCGCACTCTTGGAAGTTGCAATGCTCACCAAAATTGAAACATTTTATTTGGCAAATAATTTCTGGTTGTTTACTGGTGTATAGGAATCTTCACTCACGGGGAATTAAATGTGGTATGCACTGTCAAATGTGTGGGGTTGAAGAAGAATCAGTTAATCATGTGTTTTTTGAATGTCCATTAGCACTTCAAATTTGGGCTTTATCTAATATCCCATCATGCCCAAAGATTTTTCCGACCCCATCTCTTTTTACAAATATGGACTATCTCTTTTGGCGGACACCAAAAACATTAGATTTGAGCCATTTTCCATGAATTTTATGGTATATTTGGAAGAATCTGAATGCTAAGATAAGGGATCCTTTAGATTTTCTCCGGACTGCGGAAATTGAAAGTGTTTTGTGGGCTGAATCTCAGACCAAAAATTTAGTAAATCGGGCTCCCCCACATATTGTGGAGAACCATGATGCTTTGGAGATAGATAAGTGTTACATTGATGGGGCATGGAGGGAACATGATTCTTGTACAAGACAAGGATGAGTTTACAAAAAAGGTGGATCAACTGATACTATGATGGGTGTAATGGCTATTTGCAAGAGTCTATCACCTTTACATGCTGAAAGTGAAGCTTTGATATGGGCGATGGAGTGCATGAAGACCCTACAAATCTCATAAGTGGTGTTTGCAACTGACTGCTATCGACTGGTGAAGATGGTGTCTACACCTACAGAATGGCCGGCGTTCACTACACACAAGGAGAAGTTTCTGCGACGTAAGGAATTTTTCACCCCTTTACTATTCAACATATTCCGAGGGCACAAAACACAATGGCGGATAAGCTGGCACGAGGTACTAGGAATCAACCTTCTGCTATGGTTTATGTTGACTCAATTCCCCCAAGGTGGCTCTTGGATCAGGAATCACATTAGTTTCGTTTTAGCCTTTTGTTGTACAAAAAAAAAAAAAGCTTCTCCGCTTTACCGTAATCTTTTTACATAATTTTACAAAGTTTTTAAATTATAGCCAGGGCCGGCTCAATGGTGTCATGGGCCCTGATGCAAAAAAAAAAATTAATTTCCAAACTATTATTTTTCTTTAAAAAATCTGATAGATATATGTTTTTTACAAAATACCAGAATTATTTTTAAAAATAAATCTGTGGAAATAAAAAAAATTATATGAAAAAAATTTGGACCTTTTTTTTATTTTTAATATAAAAATACTACTATTTTTTAAAAAAATCTGATCATTATCTATTAAAAAATAGTGAGACATTGGATTGGGCCCGGTTATTTAATATATAATATACTATTCTTTAATATATAAATACACATATATATTTCCTTTGTTTAATTCTGAACGAAACGAATCTTACCTAGTTAAAAGAAAATAACACAGTTAGAGCTTTTTTTTTTAATTTTGATTGTAAATATTAAATAACATGATTATTTTGGTTACAAAATTAGGAAGAATTATTACATATCAATATACTTGTTTGTCATTGTAACTGTGCAAGTATAAAACGTGTATTACATACATAGATACTGATGATGTTGTCGTGCTGAGTCAATGGTTATTGCCTTAAGAATCGTGAAGAAGGAAAGTTCGATTTTGAAACCAAGAAAACAAGACCGTACGGATACATTTGTCCAATAAATACAAGAACACTCGTTGGACCGACGACGGAACGTTCCGGCTCCATCGTTGGACCCACATTTCATCTACTCTATCTCCGTTAGTCCGCTAACGGCACCGTTCTCTGTTTTCGAGGCCTTTTCTTCTATTCGGTCCACTTGGTCACTTCCTCCCGTCATGTGATGGCTGACGTCCGCTCCTCTGTTTACTTTTTAAAAAAGTTTTCTCTTTAGTCTTTGTTTTTTAAAGGACCATAAAATCAAAACCCATAAACTTTGTCAGAGGACAAAAATAGGAACACTAATGTATACATTTAGTTTTTTCTTTTTGCAAAACAAAATATTTTTTTTTTGTTTCGCACAAACAAAATAATTTGAGACACGAAATAATAGCCGGTGTAACATTAATAGCCGGGTGGTTTGTGAGCTGTGATAAGATAACTATGAGCTTGTCTCTAATTGAAATTACCAACACTTAATTTAACTTTTAAAAAGATACGCGAAACATTATTGATGGGATTGTTTTCCAAAAGATTTAACTAGCATATGGGTCGATTAGAAGAAAAAAGATTGCAAACAGATAGTAAAAGTTTCGATAATGACCTAATAATTCTGCTTGAAGGTACGTAGTGTACCTCTGGAAAATGTGTCAACAACACTGGCAAGGAACACATTAAGGTTTTTTTTTTTTTAAACATGTTAACATTGCATTACCATTTTAAAGTTTGTGACAGAAGTTACAGAGAATCACTAGTAGCAGAAGACAAACACCAAAAAGAAACTATAACACAACAACAAATACAGTAAGGAAAACGCGAGATATGAGCTGAACCTAGAAGTAGAAGAGAGAACACACGGGAAGAGCTTGAAAGGGTTGCCAAGAGCGAGCAGCACGCAAGATCGAACTCCAAAGGAAGGCGCCAGTTAAAACATGAGTCACAAGCCGGTATAGTTAGCTTCCCCAGGCACTCGCCTCCAAAAAAATGGCCTTACCACAAAGGTCCTACCACCTGCAACTGCACAGATACCAACTAGAGCTTGGAATTCAGAGTAGACGACAATGGGGCTGTACCGAAACGGCGGAACCGACGAACCAGAGCCTGTCGAAGCACCGGTCACCAAGCACCGCAAAACAGCCACCTCTACTCCTCCTTCATGAAACTCACAGGCACCTGAGAACTCTAAAAACCCCAAAGACCCCCACTGGAACCACTAACACCCCCACTTCGAGCGCAAAACCACTCTTATTTGGATAGACCACTGGCTGATAACCCGCCACCACCACCAGACTATGTACGAAAAAAGGACGCTAACACCACAGGGCAAAGAATCCGCGGAACCACACCCTATCTGCAGAGGTGCTAGCAACACTCGCCCTCACCGGGACTGTAGTCCAAGGTCGACTACAACATACCTAAGCCAACAATAACCCGCACGAGCGACTGACCCTGAGAACCAGAGTCTGACCTTTATCCGCAAAGAGAAGCTCAAACAACCCGCTTCACCAAATCGCCACTTCTGATTTAGCCAAGAAGAAGAGCTCAGCCCTATCTCACGAGCTTGACAGAGACACCTTTTAGCCACAAGGAGCACTACACCAACCTACAAGGAGAGCTGCCAGCAGAGAATCACCACCACGGTCTGAGAACTTGCCTGAGATTCAAAATCAACTCCTGATACAATAAACTCTCACTGGTAATGAGAAGAAGATAGATCTGAAGAGAAATCTCAAAAACGAGAACCCCCAAACCGAGAACGAGGGCACTTGTCATCAACAACCGCAAACTGACGCCGGAAGAAACGACTGAGGCCTGGAGCACCACCACCGGAGCAAAATCGACCACCATTGAAAGCAGATCTGGCCAGATCTAAGCGATGTCTCGAAGGAAACCCACGGAAGAGCCACCAAGCTCCACTCTCCCAGTCGCGCCTCACCACCGCTCCAAAATCTTCACCACCGGGCAGCGACGCCGGAGAGGAGTGAGAGAAACCACAATGGAAAGTATATCGACGAAGCTAAGAAGAGGGAGAAAGAGACGAGGCAAGGAAGGAGAAAGAAATGATAGAGAAGGGAGAGAGACATCCGGCGACGGAGGCAGCGAATCCGCCGGAGCCGCCACCGGCTGAAGACAGCGCAAGCTGATTAGGGTTAAAGGTTCACTGGGTTAGAGAGGGAAGATCTCACTGGGTTAAAGGCTTGCCCTACAGTGTCGCTTCGATAGTGTTGCCTTTGGAACACATTAAGGTTAGTTTACCTTAGTTGGAATTGTTGGAGAAAATACTAGAACATATAAAAGAGAATATAATCTTATTTTCTTGTTGTTTAGGGAGTGAGGTTATGGTAAAATACATATAGAAAGAATGGTTTTGGTGATATAATTTCTGTAATATAAGACTTCCGATAATTAAAGTGGACTATCAATTTATAGTTTATGGAAGTGTGTCGATCATTTACTAGCATAGTTAACGTGAACATAATCTACCAATTACGATAACTGCTCACCTATTTACTCATAATTCTTATATAAGATCATCTTTTTAAAATAACAGTAACACCTGATTTTAAAAAAACCGATCAAATGACGTGTTAGTTAATTAGACTTGTATTTTTCAAGTCTAAACATCAAAACTAAGCAATGTTAAAAAAAAAGCCCATGAAAACTAAACATAAAGCATGACAAAGGATAGGGATGGCTAAGGAGAGCATGACAAAAAGCATGAAAACTAAACAAAAACCCATGCTTTAGTTACTCCCGTCTTTTGGTTTACTATCGAGTTTCTTTCTGGTTGTAATCGTCTTAACCCATTGGGCCATTAGTTTCTAATATAATCAGTTTTTCAGAAAAAAAAACTAAACAAAAAAAGCCCATGAAAACTAAACATACAAGTGTTGGATAATTTCAATATTCAGTGTTAGTCCACACATGGAATCATATAAATCCAATATTCAGTGCTAGTCCGCTCATGATATAGTTATCAAAAATAAGGTTTCAATGTATTGACTCAATAGTCAATACTAGCCTCTAATGAAGGACTGATCAAAATGGACTTACACGAGATTAGACGCAAGTGAAGTAAGTAATGTATATCATGATTATGCAATTATTTCAATTAAGCTAGTTGGTTATTGCTTTCAAAATACTCCTTCTGTTTCCGAAATAGTAAAGATTTTCTAGAATATTCACACATATTAAAAATGTAATGAATGTTTATAACTAAATTCATTAATTTACAATACATTTTTCAATAACTAACAACAAATAACATCTAATCAATTCAAATAGTCTCAATTAATGTTTTTTAAAATTATAAAATTTATCAAAATTTATTAATAAAATACCAAAAATTCTAAAATCTCTTATTTTAGAACAAAAATTAAATCTAGAATTTTCTTTTTGTTTTAATAGAAGGAGTATATCAAAGCATCATGCATGATGACTCAAAATGTTACGTTAAAAAGTTTTTATTACCACACCGTAGTCTTATTATTCAAAACTTTAATTTGAATAATCAAAGAATTGTAATCATAAATTCAACATTCTGACGAATCAGAGTAGAGCCAAAACACTGAAACACTCTCTCTTATCCTTTCAAAGAAAAAGAAGACTTCACCGGATTTCTTGCTCGGCCAGCGTCCGTTGGCTCTCGAGCCACGGCGTTGAGCCTGTTCTAGTGTTTGTTTCTTTGTATGGTCCTCGGTCTCTTTGTTTGTGAGATGAAGCAACGGTTCGCCGATTGAGCTACGGTTCGATTTAGGCGTGTGTGGCCCAGATCTGAAGATGTGATGATGCAGCAGTGACTCTCTCTACCCATCCAGTGGCTTCCTTCTCTGATGGCTCAGATCTGTCTGCCTTTCTTCCATAGTGTAGGCGCGTGAAGCGCGTGAAACGACCATTCTTGGTTCTCGGACTGAATCAGTCCATTTTTGTTGTGGTGGTTAAGAGAGTCTTATGGCTCTTGTCTCTGTTGGTTGTGGGCTCTTTTCTGGCTTTTGTTTCCTGCAAGTGAATCGAGGATTTTTTTAGTTATGTGTTTTTAGTGAAGTCTAGATAGTCGTGTGGCTCTTGACCTCTATATCAGGAAATTATTCGGTTCTCTTTTGATTTTTAGTCCTAAGCTTGTAATATTTCAGTGTGTGATGAGGGTGTGAACGCTTTCCTGTTTGTAGCTACTGCTTCAGTGTGGTCGTTACTCGGTCTGACCTCGTTTATCTCCAGATCTGTTGAGATTGGAGTGTTCTTTTATCGAGGCGTTGCTTGGACGCAATGAAGTTGTGCCGCAGCCGTATCCGGAAAAAAGTATGTTCCAAGAATGGTTCTATCTTGGCGAGTTATAAAGTCTGGTTTCTTTGAGGTGGAGAGAAGTGCTCTCGGTGTTGGTAGAGGTTGAAGTTATCGTTTGGTCAGCCGCAGGCGACAACGATATATCTCGTTCAGATACTGGTGCAAGCTTTAGTGAACTATTATCATTGTGGGTTTTGTAATTTCATTTTTACAGGAGTGTATGTATTTGTGTTCCTTGTTCTTGTAAGTCACCCTAGTGTGAGTTTTAGGTGCCTCTCTTTGGACTTATGTTTCTTGAGATATCTTGTTTTCCTCCGGTTTGTGTATCGGTTTGTGTATCAATCGTGTATCTCTTTGTTGAATGAATATTTTCAGACCGAAAAAAAAAATTCAACATTCTCACAGTGTTAATGCATATATGAAATAAATATTCATATTTGTCCAATGTATACTTATACAATATGTATTTTATTTTATTTTATTTCTTTTTGTGGGACGAAATTTTAGTTGGTCATTCCTCGACATTGCCTAGCTAGTAGCTACCATCCCAATAATTAACATGGCACCTCGTGTACCGATAGTTAATTCTGACATTTCTACATAATTTTCAAATAGGAGTGTATCTAATTAAAATTTATAGTAGCTAGATATTGTGTTTGTAATAAAAAGTACAACATCTTAGGAGTATATCACTGTGATTACAAACGCCGATCAGCATTTTAAGTTCCTTTATTGTTAGAGACAGTTTTCTTTCTCAAGAGATAACGAATCATTTAGGGCCATGTATATATCACGTCCAAATGAGTTCCCGTAAGCGATGACAATCATGTCATTTCTCTGCGAACTCCCGCACTTGGATGGTAACACATTTCGTTCCTATAACGAGAGATAAATTATTTCAATTGCAAATATTTTAAGTGAAGTGGAGGTGGGGTGGGCGGTGAGCTAGCAGTGATTATCACACTTTGTCAGGTAAATTTATTGAGATTTGTTTTCACTACATGACAAAGTGTGATAATCACTACACTAATAAAATATTAAATAATGGCTGAATCACGAACTCCTTTCCAATACTTCCTCGCAATCTTATTGCCGGCCATTATATATGTACATCGAATGCTTTTTTTATTTGTTAAACACGATCCTGCTGGATTCGCAAGTTTATTACATACAATGAAATTAAACTAAACAACGTTTACAAACCGTATTTGTCGGGAAAGTGCTGATCAAAGTTAGGTTTTTCTTGTAATAAAAATGTCTGAGAACTTGCTATGACTACAAATTTGTAGCCATGGGTCGTAATGGTTCATATTAATAATTGTATACTTTCAGGAGCCCCCTACGCACAAATGAATTTTATATGGCAAATGTTTATTTTTCGAAAAATTAGGCAAACTACACATTTTCCAATGAGATAATAATGTATTAGCAACTTTGTTTATTTTAATTCTTCCTTCTGTTTGTTGTTTAACGTTTTTATACAAGGATTATAAAAAATGATTAATTTTTCTATTTTATCCCTATTTAATATATTATTTTATTTAACTTTGTTAATCAACAAGATAAACAATCTAAAAATTAGAAAAAACATTTGATAATGACTTTAAAATGTAAAATGATATTTAAAATAAAACAAAATTTAAAAGATAAAACAACATTTAATATATCTCCATATTCATTAGCAACTTTGTTGTTTCCTTACATTCGGTGTCATGAATACGGAGTTGAACCGTAAAGCTTCGGTTACTTTATACTTCACGAGAAATATCATCAATGTAAAAAATTTGAGAATCGTAATATGGTTGAATGAATAGTTATTTCAATACGTATCATCTGATAGGATTCTTTTTTTTTTTAACTCAAACTGTATATGCAAATTTTGTATTATGCATTATTACTGTGCAATGTAATAGGAACAAACAAAATAATTTATCTGGAGTTCGTTTCTTTGACTTCGATATTACATCCAGCAAGAAACCATATTGCAAGATATTTTGAAGAAACAAAAAATACTTTTGAACCATTTCTTGAATGTATATACTTTATAACCATTCATGTTCCCAAAGGAGCTACAGACGAAAGGAGTTACTAAGTGTGGTACAATGTATAGGTTCACTACTTCATTAGTTTGACTCCGTCTTTTAAGGGACTAGCTACATTTAAATTTTAGTTGTGGCTACACACACTGGAAGGACAAATCAAAAACTTTTTGGAAACAGAAAACTCATAGCATAGGGGGATGATAGGGCAAGAAGGCTTTTACCAGGAAATCTGGAACCATTGGTCTGTAATCGTTGTTTTGGAACAGGCATGAAATTGACCTTTTACTATTAACTATTTTTATAATTACATTTTAGCAAAGGAAGTTGTTTATTTGATTACATCCGTTTGTGACACTTTTTGTCGACCACAGAACACGTAAAAGAGATTTTGACTCTGACTTAAGAAATGGCAAAGAGGAACACATGGCGCAAGTGGATGTTGACTCTTTATGTCCATTCTCATGATATTTTTCAAATAAATGAAGGGTTTTTTCCTGACAAAAAAAAAGGTTTATTTTTGGGTCAAAAAGTTTTTTTTTTAACAAAATAAATATATTAGTAACTCCGTGACCATCTCTGGCTAATGGGCTTTTCACTCCCGTTCATTTGGTCGGTGGGAATGGTCTCCTGGAACAGGGGTGCATTAGTTTTTTGGAAGTTCAAAATTTTTGTTTAGTGACCCGCAATCATTACATTACTTTTCAAGTAATTTATTTGTCCTTCCAACTCTAGTTCAACACGTTTAACTTTAAAATTCTAAAACGTAATTACACTTTGGTGACATAACTAGTGAATCACTTCTCTTAAACTTTTCCACATATGTTAGACATTAGGATATCACAATTCACCCCGATCCACAAAGCGTAACATCTTCGTTACGGACCACGACAAGTCTCAAGATACCTCTGGATTCAAAACCGAAATGCCTAACCAGTTCTGATACCACTTGTAACGCTCTGATCATCCACGGTTAATGAAATTTTCACGTCCACTCACGGCCCGTGGACCCATCCCTTGCGACATGCAGTGCGTTAATATTTTGGAGGTTCAGAGATTTTGTTCAATGACCCTGCCATGATCACCACATGATTTTTTTCTGTGGTTTTACTTTCACTCGTACGACACCGCAAATGACTTCCTATTAAGTCGTCTATTTTTCTTCCACTCCAGCTTAAACACGCTTAACCCTGAGATTCTAAATAAATCTGCGTCTGCAAAAATAAATGCACGTTGGTGACATAAATAATCAAATCAATTATTTTAAACTTTTTCACATAAACGAGGATGTTACAATATTCACAAGGTTCACAAATAAGTAGATTAAAACATATCATAAAACGTGAGGGAAAATCAATTTCTATAATCTAAATTTGTATTCAAGTAGTTTCACGTATGTCATTAATTTGTTCAAATTCGGATATGCCATATGAGTGTAAAGTGTATGCTGCCTTGGTATTTGGTAAGCACAAGTTACTTGTTCGTTCAAACAAATAGGCATTCAGTTATTTTTTATGTTCGAATACTTACACTGAGATTATACTTAATGGTCTAATTAATTTTCACCATTGTCCAAAACAAGCCGACATTGTACAGCGGAGGAGTAAACAAAAAACATGTTGATGCAAACGATTTCGTGGGGACGTGAGGATTTATATAAAATTGACATATTTATGTATTTGAATTTTTGGCCTTTTAGGTTTCTAATTTCGCACAGCTGAAAAGGAGGAGAAGAAGCCCTATTGCAGTATATGAGCAAAAGACAAGTCGTTTTCTAAGAATTAGACAAATCATATTCACGGTTGTAACTTGCCTTATTCGTCTCCTTCCTATTGTAATCTATGCCATCTACATGTTCCTCTTCCAAAACACTATCACGACAAATCAATGTATCTATTTTTTTGTGATTCAGAAAAAAGTTATCTCAGTCAAGTAGTATAGTATATATATCTTGAGATCCAAATAATTAGTTGCTTGAAATTTTTTTCCAAATTAATTAGTCCAATTCCAAACCTATTCTTTTTTTTTTGTCAACAATTCCAAACCCATTCAAATGACCATATTGTAAAGTAAGAACTGAGCCTAACAATCTTCACTCGCAGCCGAAACAATAATGGCTAATGGGCTATGAAGCCCATTAGGAAAAGCTGAATTTAATATGTGATCACTAGAAGTTTTAGATGAGTTTCTGAAACTAGAGATGTTTCTTTTTCTGTTTTCCTCAATTCATTCATACTGAATTTTGCAAAAACCAAGAATCCCTAACCAGAAATGTGTTTAATTAAACCGGTTCTAACCGAAGAAGAGAGGATCAACAGAATACAAACTTCATATATCAACAGTTTCTTCATTTTTTTGTAGATTCATCAAGTTTCGCTCGGCGTCGAAGTCTCGGAGGCCTCCTTCTCTGCTTTAGTCTCAAGACTGGCTCGTCGGTTTCCGACACTCTCCATAAGCCTAACCAAATCATACATCTTCGGTCTCTGGTCAGGTGCTTTGACAACACACGACATAGCAATCTGCAACATCTCAACCATCTCTTCCTCTATGTTCGTATACCTCAAAAGCTCCACATCAAAAACCTCCGCAGTCCATTCCTCTCTGACTACCGAATGTACCCATCGAACCAAATGTATAATCTCATCTCCTGTCCAAAAATAAAAAATCATTAAACCGAAGATAATATAGTAATTTTTTTTTATTCTAGTTTGTACCCATTACCTGCGGTAGTGTGAATGGGGGATTTTCCAGTGAGTAGCTCGAGTAATACGACGCCGAAGCTGTAAACATCTGAGAGTTGAGAAGACTTCCTTGTATCTGTTACTTCCGGCGCACGGTAACCAGCTTGCCTAGAGATGGGTGGAGCCAATGCGCTCATTACAGCTGTTAAACCAAGATCAGACACGCATCCGTAACGCTCTGAGTTCAAGAATATGTTCGAAGACTTGATGTTCCCATGTACGAGCTTCCCATTGTTCTCTTTGTGGATCCTAGCGATCCCTTTAGCCGCACCAATCGCAATCCTCATCCTCGTTTCCCAATCCAACGGAACCCGGTTCTCTCCTCGGTTACCTGCACCAACTAAACCGGTTACTAAAATTAAACCGGAAATGAGCCTAACCATAGCTAATAACGCATTTACCGTGAAGCAAAGAAGACACACTTCCACTGCTGAAGTAGTCATAAACCATAAGCTTCTCGTCTTTGGAGTAATAATAAGCCTTAAGCTCCACAACGTTCTCGTGCTTAATCCCTCCAATAATCTCCATCTGCTGCTCAAAATCGCGTTTCCCAGCCGCAACGTCTTTAAGCCGTTTCACAGCTACGGAAGTCGCATCCTCGAGAACCGCTTTGTACGTCGTCCCAAACGTGCCTTTACCAAGAATCTCAGCGGAAGCTCTCAACAGATCCTCGAGATCGAACGAGTAGCTGCATCCTTCGAAGAAAGACAGCCTGTTGTTAGCCTCCTCCATCCTCGAATCAAACTTCTCCGGAGACATACCGCCTTTCTTCTGCAGATTATGGTCCTTAACAATCCTTAACTTGCGCCTCAAGTAACAAAGCGCAAACACAAACGCTAAAACCGCGAGTAGTACAATCGATACAGAGATAACGATGAGGAGGAAGACCGTCTTCGTGACTCCTTTAGGCTTCTTTCGAGTCGGTGGTTCAGGAGGTGGTTGAAAGTGAGTGACGTCATCACCAATGCCTTGGTAAGAAGACGGCGGGAACCTTAGCAGCCAGCTCGGTAACGGTCCGTGGAGATTGTTGTTAGACAGATCAATCTCTTTCAGACTAGAGAGCCCACTCAGCTCATCAGGAACCACACCGGAGAGAGAATTGTTAGCGAGGTTCAACGACTGTAACCGTTTCAGACCAGAGAGAGAGACAGGAACTGTTCCATTGAATCTGTTATTCGAGAGATTTAAACCAACGAGCTTCTTCCAGACGGAGAAGTCCAAAGGCAACGGGCCGGAGAAGTCGTTGTCCTCGAGGTAAAGAAAGCCCAAGTCTTTAAGCCCGGCGAGGCCCATAGGGAATGGGCCTGAGAGTCTGTTGGATCTGAGGCTGAGGACTCTGAGAGCGGAGAGTCTGCTTATGGTGTTGGGTGGAATCTGACCGTTGAGTCCGATCGCTGGCAATCTAAGGGCTATGATTCGAGATTCGTTGTGGTTGCAAGTGACTCCTGTCCAGTTTTTGCAGAGGGGAGTGGTCTCGTTCCAGTTGAGCGAGCGTGTTGGGCGCGTGATGGTTAGAAACTCGAGTAACGCGCGTTTGTCTTGTAAAGGATCTGCTTCTGCTCCGGAGATGATCAGATAGAGAGAGAAGAAACATAGAGAAACCCTCCAAGCTTCCATTGCTGGTTCTTTGTGAAGATGATGATGATGATGATGATGGGACTATAAATGGAGAAACTTTGGATGAGAAACTTTAATTTGAAATAAAAGGGTACAAAAGGAAGATTTCTAGAAGATTGGGGATCGAAAAGTAAAAGGGAAACAAGAGTGGGAGACAGAAGAGAGTAGCTTCGGTAATAACGAAATGAAAGTCATGTTTTGTCTTTGGCTTTTTAATTTAAACTCTTCGAAATCGAAACACTAGAATTTCTGGGAATCAACAACAGCGTCAAGAAAAGTAGGACCTTAACTGTATTAAGGGATTAAATTATTAAAATAAAGAAATTGATACCTCCAGATCTGAGCTTTATGAGTCTTTTTAATTTATTTTTTTCTAGTCACGCACGCCGTTTCTTCTCGAGAATCTCGATCACGTCTGTAACTTGAAGAACACGAACTTTAGAACCACCATTGAAGCACTGAAGTTAAGAGGTTCTATAGAAACGGATACTTTTTTAGGCAATTAAAGTAATGAAGATGACGAGGGAAGATATGGATGTGACTTCTTATTTTGTTTCGGTTACAGGTTGGGTGACCGGTGAGTCTGTGATTACCGGTTATTTAATACCGAACCGGGGACCATTCTTTCTTCGTCGTGTACCTCAGAATTTTTATTATGCCAGCTATACTATGCTTATAGAAAACTTGATTGAACCATTCGAGTATTTATTAGTGAAATTTTGATTAGCTCCCAATATAGTTTAGAGTTGTCTATTGGTAAACCGATATCGTCAAACCGGTTGAGTTTTATGTACCGACGATATGAACAAAAACCAGATGTGATAAGACATGACATTAATGTGGTCAATGCTTTACCTAAAGGAGATAGAGAAAGAATAACGAATGATGTTAATCTAGTCAAGAAAACATACTATTTAACTACCAAAATACATGAATTTCAAACAAATACTATACGTTTTTGTTTGTATTTACTTGTCATGATAATGAAGCTACAAGCCTACCTTTAATGCATATACTCCACCATTTTAGTTTTTTTCCTTTTTGGGATCAAGTATATTTCTGTAAACAAAATATTACTTTCCCTTCGGTGTATTCACATTAAAAAATGGACCCAATTATAGAAGTTACGGTGCATTATAATAGACCAATAATTTCAACTCTTTCATGATTATTGTGATGATTTCATACCCATCTTAGCTCGGTCGAGTCCTTTTCTTTTTGTCTCCAACATTGTGAGGCAATCTAGAGAGTATAAAGCCACTCAACAACCCAATAAAAAAACTTTATGGTTTTAGAAACTATTTATTCAAGAACTGTTAACCATGAGAACAAGAAAGCTTTAAATAATATGATGAACCGGTGCACAAGTTCATATAGTATCTTATCTTCATACACAAGTTAAATCTCGCACAAAACCAGGATCTTGTCACTGCCAAAAAAAACGCGTGACATTTTCAAATCTCAGGTTTTCTTTTAATATTAAGGATTTGATACCGAAGAATCACACACACTGTGATGTTCTTCTATAGACTATACTGTAAAGAATAATAAACCAAAAGATATGATGGATGAATTAATCGGTTTAAAGATAACCGGTACCGATTTTTCAAGTGGAAAGGACAAGCGAGAGATTTAATTTCCCGGTCCATTCTTCACCCGATTTCAAGTTGATTGGTTTCTCAATAGCTGCTCCATCAACACAAAGCATATGTTTATACTCTTCATCTCCCAAATCAGTCAACGCTTTAGCTTTCTTGTCCCATGGATTCCACACCACTACAACAAAACCGATAATATGATTCTGTCATAAACCGAACTAACGGTTAACGGTTTGGTATTTTGGATCTTACCAACATCTGGTAGACCTTCTTTCTTGATGAGGAAAGTACGTTTTTTCTCATGGTCGAAAACGGCAACCACGTCTCTAGAGTTTAAGTACACTCTATCAACCTCGGATTCAAAGGTTAGTGCATCGCCTTGCTCAGTAAACCGCTCTTTTTCAAACAAGTTATCAAGATAGTCAAGAGTTTCCAGTCCTTCAACTCTAACTTCACTGATAAAAGAGCGAAAAATGTAAATAAAGAAAGAAAGAATTGAGTAAGTGGTGTGATCTCGTAGAGACTAGAGAGAAGCTAAAGCTCGGTGTCTTCACCTGATGTCGGAAATGGAGAAGTAAGTGTGGTAAGCAATGGAAAAGCTAAAAGGCTTTGAGTTGATGTTTCTGACTCGAGATATCAGGGTTAGGTTTCCATCTAGTGCCAATGAAACTCTTAAGTGAAACTCAAAGCTGAAACAAGAGTGATTATTGTAAGCAATCTTAAATGAAGGAAAAAGAGAGGATCATATATATCTAAGGAGTCACAATAGGATTCAACCAGTGAGGCCAGATCCTTGTTGTGTCTTCATCAGAGGGTTTAAGTACCAAGTCGATATAGGCTTTGTTAGTTGAGTCGAATGAAGGTAAAGCAGGTGGATTCTCTTCCACAAGCCACATCTTGTTTCTTGCAAAACCGTGTTGCTCAAGCGACCCTCGAGTGCCAAACTTTTATGAGAGAGAAGAATAATTATCAAGAAAGGTGATCAAATCATTCATGTCCAAAGATTACATATTAGACTTACCTGAGGAAAGCATATAGGGATTCCTCCACGTACCGGATGGGGAGGCTTCGAGTTAGCCTGAAGCAAGGGCATGATATATTGATATGTTTCACCAAGTTTTATAAAAGAAACTTGCATAAGTGGTAAAAAAAAATAGCAGAACTTTTTTACCTTGGCGCTGGTGAATAACAATTCATCACCCTTGTCAGTCTTCCAAGAAAGAACTTGTCCTCCATGTAAACTTATCTGAACAAAGCATCATCCAATGAAAAAACCATCAGCTCCATACACAAAAATGAAAATGTTGTGAATGTTGATGCATGAATCACAAAACCAATAGTCTCCACCAACCAAATAGAAAACAGAGCAGTCTAACACGCTTAAAACCCAAATACACAGGTTTGGTTTTAAAAAACCGAACCTATAGATTAATAAACAAAATTAAATACAGAATCTTAGATAAGTAAACATTGGCAAAACAAAAATACTATGACCTTTACAGAAGCGCCTTTAGGATTCTGGAGAAGAATCTGATCGGTTCCATTTTTATCCTTGATCAAGTCAACGGTGGGTCTCTTCTCATCACTGACTCCAGATGGTTCCATTGTAATAAGCAAACAAAAAAAGAGAGACTTTGATATTTATTCTTTCTTTTCTCTCCTCCACTGCTTTCTTGGGTTTTTAAACAAGGAGAAAATAATTTAGGCGAAGAAGTCACGAGAAGGAGAAAAGACTTTCTTGTGTGATCAACAAGAAACCAAAAGTTTTCTCGTGAGTTTGAAAACCTAAAACCCAACCAACACTTCAACTGCTAAGTCCTTTTCTTACACCGACAAAGCCGTAACACACTCACACACGAAACAAAAAGAAAAATCTAAGGTGCAAAAAACAAAGAGGATAAAAAGGTTAAAGAAAAAAACAAAACAAAGAGGATAAAGGTAAAAAACGCGATTAAGAATCACGGAGGTTGAGATTTAAAACGCAAGATCTTTGAAAATCACTCGAAGGTCCAAATATTATTTAAAAGACACGATTTCCCGGGGAAAAGATCAACGATTAGGATTAGATGTAACTAACAGACTATCAAGACCCTGAAAGCAAAAAACACACAACCCTTTTTCGAATCGAAGGAAGAATATGAAGTATTCAGATTAGGAAAAGAGGAAAGAGATATTTAAAGACCACATGTATGAATGGTGACCCGGTAATAAATAATGCATTTGCTAACGTTCCTAAAAAAAATTACCATTCACAAGGAATAATAATTTACTCTCGTTCCCTTTCATTTTTTTTTTTATAGAAAATTAAAGAACAAAATAATTCCTTGTTAAATTTGATAAGGAACAAACATTCTTTTTCATTCATGCTATTTTATTTCAGTATATTTTTTTTATTTGTTCTTCTTGTTTTCCGAATGGTCACGAGTGAAACTCCACGAGTCATAAAAAATGGACAGTATGTTGAAAAGGTACAAAGGTTCAAAAGAAGCATGCACAAATAGTATTTAGAATGTTTTTTTTTCTCTCAAAAAGGGCATTCTTCATCCTCAATCACCGAATAATTCTTCGGTATATAATTGACTGTGATTAATAATACTGTCAAAAAGGGTTTTTTTGTTAAATAATTTAATCATTTTCCTTTTTATATTATTTTCCCTTTTATCATTTCTTTTCCCTTTTCAAGTAATTATGTTAACTTTTTGTTTCTTTTTTCCATTTTCCATTTCCTTCTGTCAATAAAATCTTTTATACAAACTTTCTATAAAATCCAATTAAGTCGTTTAATTATCAAACTTAGAACGTCATGAAACGTCAAGTGTAAAACTTGCGTCAGGAACAATTAAACATTAATATCTATTTCTCCGTGAAATAATTGAATTTATTGTTGTCATGTACCTCCTATTAAAATTATTTTTTCAAATACATATTTAATATTATATATATTTTTATAAGTTAATTATAGTAAATTGTAAAATTTTAGATATTAGTTTTAATTATTGAAAATATTATTGGTTAAAAATTATCAAAATAAGTAATAATAAAAATGATGCATTTATAATTACATTTAATATAATCTTATAATATGCATAAAACACAAAAATATATGTTTTAGAAACAAAAATAATATGTAACATTAAAAGTCATTTTTGCGGTTAAGTTTTTTTGGATCTGATTGGCTGATTTAATAAAGAAAAACCGAAAATGAATATCTACTTGCAAAAATATATTGAAAATATGCATATAAAATTGAATAAAGCTGAAGATGAAGATGTGAGGACAGTGGTTGTGAATTTGTGATGATAGGTGTGGGTATGGGTGGATCTTGACATGCGACATGATTAACCGAATTAACTACCTGTTCAGATTTGGAGGGAATAAGCTAATTGAATATCTTGTTAATTACTTATCAATTATTCCCTCTGTTCTTAAAAGATCTATGTTTTAGAAAAAAACTTTATTTCAAAAAATACATTTTTTACATTTTCAATATATTAATTAACGAAAAATTGTACTTTTCAAAAAATACAATTGTGTTTAATAAAATTTCATTGGTTAAGAGTTATTGGAAATAGTTAATTAAGAAAAACAATGTATTGAAAATATAATTTTATATGTTTTTTTTAATATATGTGAAAAAACTATAACATGTATCTTTTAGGAACATAGTGATTATTTTATAGTTTTACTTTAAACTACGTCTCATGTCAACAGTTTTTAAAGTTTTTCGATCATTTCAGCAGATAAATTACATGCATACGATCACATAGAAACAATCATTAAACGAAAAGGTCGTGTACAAATAAAATAATCAAATCAAATGAAGGCGTCCGCACAAACCAAGTAATCAAAAATATACCACGACCATCAATGTTATGTTATCAAACTTTTATAAATATAACCAATTTTTAAGCACGATTATAAACTCAGTTTAAAAAAAAACACAATTAAAAACTACTCGTATCGATCCGATAAAAGAACGACATGTATTGAATTGTAAGACCACCTCCATCGGTTAAGACCTCTAATGGATACTTAAAATTAAATTAATGTATAATGTAGTGATTTGAAAAGTTAAGTACCTCTATTAATCTAATTAATTTTTTCATCCTCCATCGGTAGAACCTCATTGGGGTACTTAAAAATATATATATATTTTTTAAGTTGAATAATTTGAAAGAAAATGATACATAAAATTTTTATTATAATGACATAAAAGCATATTAAAATACAAACCGTAAACGAGAAAAACAGATTAGTTGAAATCTTGATTTGATCCAAATTTTTGCCATATATTCTCAACCAAATCCGCTTTCAATCGTTGATGTATTGTTCTATCACGAACTTGATTCCGAATGTTCATCATATTGCCGAGATTTGAAGGCATATCTGTAGAAAACGAAAAATCCGCTTCTGAACTTCGGTTTGAATCCGAATTTTCGAAAACTGAAACATCAAACTGAGTGTACCCATCTCGTTCGTCTTCTACGATCATATTATGTAGAATGATACATGCTCTCATTATCTTTCCAATTTTTATTTTATCCCACAAAAGAGCTGAATTTTTGACTATGGCAAATCGAGCTTGCAAGACCCCAAAAGCTCGCTCGACATCTTTACGTACAGCTTCTTGATGTGTAGCGAATAAAGATGCTTTTGGACCTTGCGAAAGTGGAATAGATTGGACAAAAGTAGCCCATTTTGGATAAATACCATCTGTGGGATAGTAAGCCAATCGGTACTCGTGTCCGTTGACAGTGTAGTTAACTTTCGGAGCTCGACCTTGTAATATATCATCAAAAACTGGTGATCGTTCAAGAAAATTGATATCGTTTAATGTACCTGGAGGTCCGAAAAAACGCGTGACATATCCAGAGGTCTGGTGAAGCTACAGCCTCTAGAACAATTGTTAGCTTTCCTGATCCACGTGTATATTGTCATTTCCATGCGGTCGGACAATTCTTCCACTCCCAATGCATACAATCAATGCTTCCTATCATCCCGGGAAATCTGCGTAGCTCTCCAATATCGAGTAGTCGTTGAAGATCTTCTGGAGTGGATCTTCTTAGATACTCATCTCCAAATAAATTTATGATTCCTTGAACAAAATGTTCTAAGCATAAAAGCGCGGTAGTCTCACCAAGTCGGATGTATTCGTCGACCGCATCAGCTGGGCAACCATATGCCATCATACGAATTGCTGCCGTTGCCTTTTGTAACGGAGAGAGACCGAACCTTCCAGTAGCATCTCTTCTCTGTTGAAAGTATGGGATTTCAGCGGAGAGTCGATCAACGATACGCATGAACAACGACTTGTTCATTCTAAAACGGAGTCGAAACATGTGAGAAGGATATGTTGCATCTTCACTAAAATAGTCGTTCCATAATTGTATGTGCCCTTGTTCTCGTTGTCTTTCAATGTAAGCTCGTTTCTTTTTTGATCTTGATGCTTCTTGACGATTTTCAGCTCGAGTGAGGAGATTATCGAATTGTTGATCGAAAATTTGATCAAACTTTTCATCCATAAAGTCGTCAAAATTATTAGAAGAAGAAGCATCCATTTAGAAATGTAAATTTGAATTTAGAAATGCCAAAGAAATTTTGAAATGGTAAGACAACGGGAGACTTGGATTTGCGAAATTAAAATGGTAAGAGAACGAAAGTTGTTGTTGTTGTTAAATGGTAAGACAAACATAATTTAGAAATGCCATATAATTTTTTGAAATTAAAAGAGAAATGGTATGTTTGAAAGAATGAGACACTTGTTCTTAGAAACAAACAGAAATGATATGTTTGAAAGAATGAGACACTTGTTTTTACAAACCCAAACGGGAGACTTGGATAAGAGAAATGATATGTTTGCCACTGGTTTTTACGACACACACTTATAGAAAACAATTTATTAAAAAATAGAGACAGCTAGTTGTTTATGTCTTGGCTTATTGTGTCACAAGTTGTCTTCGGTCTTGGCTCCTTCTGTCACAAGAAGTTGTTAAGTCTTGGCTTTATTCTCCACCTGCAATAGACACAACCAAAACGTGGTGAGTCCCAACTAACAAAGCCACTAAAAAACAAGTCTCAATTTATGAAAAACAGAGACATAACAAGCAGAACCATAAACATCCATTAACCATAAATCATACAGAGACATTAAAGCATACAGACTCGACTCGAACATCCAAACATCCAAATGCAATTAAGTTAAAGACTTAAGACAGAAACAACATACAGACTTGCAACTTAAGACTCAAGCTAACAAATCAGTAATAAACTTATTTTTAATTGCATTTCGAGTTCACTTAATGGCTCAGACTTGGCAACTAGGCTCTCAAGCAATTGCCAAGTCTGAAACTAAAACAACCACGCAAACAACTCACTTCAAAACTAAATACCATTTGATTCCCAACCACTTACTAACAACCATCAAAGCTAACCATCATCAAAGCTAACAACCATTTACTAATCATCAAAGCTAACCATTTACTAACAACCATCAAAGCTAACAACCATTTAATTCCCGGTTTCCATTTACTAACAACCACCTATATCTAACAACCATTAAAAGTTTTGAAGTAATTTACCTCTTCTCAACTGTGAAATGAAAGACAGAAGCTTTGATGTGATTCTTCAGATACCTTTCTTCCAAGCACATCCTCAACCCTCGCACAACCAACAAACCAAGTTTAATTAAAACCTTGTTCTCTGTAATGAGATGAACGAAAACAACAACACAAAACTAAAAAAGCTTCGTCTGATCATGTGAACCAAAGAGCCTTAACCAATTTTATTAAGACAAAAGAAGTCAGAACTTAAGCATATCGATTCCACAGACAATTAATCCCACCATCGCTAATTAATACAAAACAGAGGAAATATTAAGCATATCAGATCCAGAAACAATCATTTAATCTATTCAACAGTCGAACAAAACTCTACTAGTAATCTAATAGATTTCACCGTCCTCAATATTATGAAACAATCATAAAAATCTCAAAATTAATTTTACAAAAGACAAGGGATGAGAGATAAACCAAAATCGAGACAGCAGTAACATAAAGATCAAATCAAATGGATGATTTCTTACCGATAAGGAGATCGAGACGAGATTCCATACAAGGTTCGAGACAGAGACGATGAGGTTCGAAAGAGAGACGACGAGGTTCGGGACAGAGACGAGACTCGAGAGAGAGACGACGAGATTTGATTCAGAGATGCCGAGCTTCGAGAGAGACGCCGAGATTTTCGAGAGAGAGACGAGCTTGCTTCGAGAGAGAGACGACGAGGCTCGACAGAGAGACGACGAGGCTCGGGACAGAGACGACGAGGCTCGGGACAGAGACGACGAGGCTCCAGACAGACGATGAGGTTCGCTTCAGAGTCGCCGAGATTCGAGAGAGAGAAGACGGAGAAGTCAAGATTTTCGAGAGAGAGACGAGCTTGCTTCGAGAGAGAGACGACGAGGCTCGACAGAGATACGACGAGGCTCGACAGAGAGACGACGAGGCTCGGGACAGAGACGCAAGGCTCCAGACAGACGACGAGGTTCGCTTCAAAGTCGCTGAGATTCGAGAGAGAGGACGGAGAAGTCGAGAATGAATCGACTTTTCGCGAGTCGCGACGAAGGAGAGAGAGACAATTGATGGGCGGTCCAATGAGAAGGCGCCACGACAGGGTTCCCTACCAAAACTAAAAAGCCCAATTTTAGGAGCGGTACTGACTTAATTTGGACTTTTTGATTTATTTTTTATTCTGTTTTGTTAAGCATCTTGGGTTTAATCACCCCAATGGAACTGCTCTAAGCGTCTATAACATAACTTGAATAACCAAATTTTTTTTACCTTACCTCATCGATCTCAATCTGCATTTTATGTTTATATTTTGAAGTCAGTCATGTCCAACTCTGCATTCACAATCCAGAAATAATTGTACCTAAACTTATATAGGTAAGAATTGATCTACTTTCTTCTTCTATAGCTACATTGAAACATGCAAATTAAAGTATTATCAAGTTGTTCTTGTCTTTTTATGCCGACCTATGACATCTTTAATGCGTCAATGACGTCCCTGTGCGACCTTGTTGGTCCTCCTATATATTCGTATTGTTTTTTTTTTTGTAATCATTGATTTCTCTAGTCATCTTCTTTTTGAACTAAGGCTTAATTTCTCAAATTGTCTTGAAAAGGGCTCATGCAATAATCTGAAAATGCAAAAATTCAAGTATATAGCCAAAAACTTCCCTTAAAGAGTATCTCAATACACTGGATTCGTAATCTGACTGGCTTAGTTTCACGTCGAAGATTTTAGGATTAGAAAACGATTGAATAAGATGGTTTAGCTGATAATTCATTTGTAATTATGCGTCCCTCGACTCTTCTATCATTTCTTAAAATTTGAATGAAACAAAAAAGACACAGCGACATCAGACATGCCTATAATAATATTTTGAAAATGACCACCTTATCGCTTTATTTATGTGGACAAATAAAATTGATTTTTGTGTATTTTGGTGTAGTTTCCCAGTGCAAAATTTCATTAACTCGACCCATTCAATAATGCTCCGTGAACTCAAAACCTTACGACGGATACAACTAGATTATTACTTTATAAAATAAAATGACTCTGATATTATTCTATTAGTTTGACAACAAATGAATAGAATGGAACTATCACTACCTTCATTTTATGAAAATAAACAAAATTTAAAGAGAAATATTTCACAAATTTTTTGATGAAAGAATGAAATAAACTTATTATATTTTGTCTATATTTCCTATGTTCTTTGTTCTATCAATTTTCTCTTGTGTTTACCATCTATATCTAACACACATTCATATTTCATCAAGCCATCAACAGCTTAGCTGAATCGACAATTTGATTACATAGCACAAACAAATATCAATCAAGAGACGATAAAGTAAAATGCGTAGAACTTTAACGAACGACACAATTTGACGTGCGATCGTGTAGAAGCTAGACAAAATTTGATTGATTTTTTTTTTTAGTGGAAAACATATCATATAATATGGGATGAATGCTAATAGTATTTCAGTTTAAATAGGCTTCTTTATTAAAAGGCCTCTATTTCTTTGTGATTCATTATAGGCCCAATTTATTAGTTTAACAATAACAGCATCATTATTACAAATTTACAAGTCCTTGTGCTTAAAGTCCTTAATATATATATATATATATATATATGCGTATATAATTATGGATTAAAGATTTTACAGAAATCCAAACCGAAAGTTTTTTAATTTGTATACATATATGTGTATTAAAGACTCAAACACAAAGACTTGTAATAATGATGCCTTATAATGGATTTAAACTTGGTGATGGCTGACTTTTCCAACAGGGTGCCTGATTAAAATAACAAGTATTGGGAAACAAATGATATTTTTTTATTCATGGAGTCTTCGTCTTCGTCTTCGTCTCCGTCTCGGAACTGGAGATTCAACGTCTTCCCGAGCTTCTGCGGTGAAGATCTTCGCAAAAGCTTTCTAAGTCATTTCCTCAAGGAGATGCAAAGGAAAGGAATCACCACTTTCATCGATCATGAGATCAAGAGGAGCAAAGCTATTGGCCCTGAGCTCGTGGCAGCGATCAGAGGATCAAGGATCGCAGTCATTTTGCTCTCGAAGAACTATGCATCTTCGACGTGGTGTTTGAACGAATTGCTCGAAATCATGAGCTGTAAAGAAGAGCGGGGCCAAACAGTGATGCCTGTTTTCTACGACGTCGATCCATCTGACGTCAGAAAGCAGGCCGGCGATTTTGGAAACATCTTTGAAAAAACTTGCGTGGGGAAGTCGGAAGAAGTGAGGCAGAGATGGTCACGGGTTCTGACGGACGTCGCGAATCTAGCCGGAGTGGATTCTCGCCTCTGGTTAGTCATTCTTTAAAAAGTTAATAGGAGTTTACCGGCAAAAACTAGTAATTGTTTAACTCAAACCACAACATATAATATTAGTTTTGTTCTAAATGGCGGCTTTTCCAACTTTAGGAATTTAAAATTCTTTAGAAATGAGTAGGTTAATATAACCTTAGAGCAAGATCAACCCATATACACATCTTAATCATTATTTAACTAATTAAAAGTAATTAAGAAACACACTTAAGAGACATTATGTTTTTTGACCTCCAATGGTTGTATCTTATTTAGAGATTCTTAATTTATAAAATATTAATTATTAGTTTTTAGATAAAATTTTATTTATTAATTAAAACATTATTGAACAGTAACATTTTAAACATATAACATTAAAAAATATAAAAACAAGGATTACTAAAACAAACGAGAAAAAAAAATCAAGCTCAGTTGTTATCTTCATCACGTCCAAATTTACGCCATATATGTTCAACCAAATCAGCTTTCAGTTGTTGATGCATCTGTCTATCACGAATTCTAGTCCGAGCACTCATCATATTTACGATATTTGAAGGCATATCGGTAGAATATGTGAGATCGACATGTGAACTTCCGTTGTCTTCAGCTTCTTGGAACTCTGAACCGTCAAACAAAGTGTATCCATCTCGTTCGTCTTCTACTATCATATTATGGAGTATGATACAAGCTCTCATAATCTTCCCAATTTTGACTTTATCCCAAAAAAGTGCCGGATTTTTAACAATGGCAAAACGGGCTTGCAGGACTCCAAAAGCACGCTCGACATCTTTTCGGACAGCTTCTTGACATTGAGCAAATAAAACCGCTTTTGGGCCTTGTGGTAATGGAATTGATTGGATAAAAGTTGCCCATTTCGGATAGATACCATCAGTTAGATAGTAAGCCAAATGATACTCTCTTCCGTTGACAGAGTATGTGACTTGCGGAGCTTGACCATTTATTATGTCATCAAAAACAGGTGAGCGATCAAGAACATTGATATCATTTAAGGTACCTGGAGGTCCAAAAAATGCATGCCATATCCAGAGATCATATGAAGCAACCGCCTCTAAAACAATTGTTGGTTTACCCGAACCCCGAGTAAATTGCCCTTTCCAAGCGGTGGGACAATTCTTCCACTCCCAATGCATACAATCGATGCTTCCTACCATCCCGGAAAATCCACGATATTCACCAATATCAAGTAAACGTTGAAGATCAGCAGGTGTTGGTCTTCTCAGGTACTCTTCACCGAATAAAGAAATTATTCCGTCCACAAAATGTTCCAAACACGACCGAGCTGTAGTTGCACCGATGCGGAGGTATTCGTCGACCGCATCAGCCGCATTCCCATATGCCAAGATACGAATGGCTGCTGTACACTTCTGAAGTGGAGAGAGACTAACCCTTCCGAGAGCATCTTTTTTTGGTTGAAAAAATTGAACTTCATTAGAGAGTCGCTGAACAATATGCATGAATAAATGTTTGTTCATTCAAAATCGTCGTCGGAATAGATTTGGAGGATATGTTGGAGTGTCGCTGAAATAATCATTCCATAAACGTAAATCGCCTTCTTCGCGATTTCTTTCGAAGTAAGCTCGTTGTTTCCTTTGTTTTTTCTCTTTTTCTTGATCACCATAGGCATTGGAGAATTTGTCGAAAGCTTGATCAAAATATTGATCAAATGCTTGATCAAAATATTGATCAAAAGCATCATCCATTGATCCATCAAATGTGTTATGAGAAGACGATGCCATTTTTTATTTTTATTTTTGGCTTGATCTTCTTTGAATGGTGAGGTGAGAAGGAGATAATATGTTTGGCGTATTGATCAAATATTTTGATTGGTGAGAAGGAGAGATTGAGATGGAGAGATTACGGTGAGAAGGAGAGAATGAGATTGGGTAATATGTTGAATGGTGAGAAGGAGAGAACCGTGAGATGGAGAGAATGAGATTTGCTACTAGAGTTTTTGTGATATTTCAAATGTGAGAAGTCGAGAATGTGATTGTGTGATTCTTCATAATCGAACAACAACACTTTAAATAGATAAGTAGATCATCCGTGAACCAAATATTACAAAGACTAGAGTCCAAATTTTACAAACACTACAGTCAATCCGTGAACACAATTGATTGCTCCACTAGACTCCAAATATTACAAACACTACGGATCAACTAAAACGTGACACTACACCCACTAGACTCCGATACTAGAAAAACTAGACTCCAAACTCTGATTGCTCCACTCGACAGTAGACTCAGTGAGACTTGACCCCGTGACACAATGCTCCACTCCGTGACACTTGACTCCACCTGAAAGCAAGTACAAGCCAGAGACAATCATCACACAAAGACAAGAAGTTTAAAACTAAGCCAATAAACAAGTTTAACACTACCAAGCAGTTAACAAGTTTAAAACTACCAAGCAGTTAACAAGTTTTAAAAGAAGCCAAGAAACAAGAAACTACCAAGTTTAAAACAAGAAACTACCAAGTTTAAGAAACACTTACACTAAGTAAACATTAGGTCACTGATGAGCTTCTTCTTGAGGGCTTCCTCATACTCAGCTAGCGGTTCTGTCTTTGCAATAAGAGACTCAAGTATCTTCATCTTCGACAACCTTTCCTTCACTTCCAAATCCTTCTGTTTAATGTCCCACATACTTTGAAACCCATTCGTGAGAGCCTCCTCAGCCACAGTCGCCTTCCTACGGGCCTTTGATGCTTTAACACCAGCGGGACGCTTGCTTTCAGATGGTTGAGAGGCTGATGAGACTTCAGCGTCTTCACACTTCCTTTTCTTAGAGCTTCCCTCGTTTCTGGCACTTGCAACTTCGCACCACTTCTGGTCGTTTCGCAGTTCCTTCCAAGCATGCTCCAAAGTGAATTTCTTCTTAAGGTTGTTGTGGTAAATCTCATGAGCTCTCTTCAGGACATCATTCTCATTGCAGCCACTGGTTTTCTCCCTAGTTGCAGCTTCGTACGCGCCACAGAATTTGCAGACCAAGTCGTTGATCTTGTGCCAACGCTGCTTACAGTTATTAGGTGTTCTCTCCTCGCCCCCAGCTGCCTTCGGACTCGCGTTGAAATAGGATGCAACTCTTTTCCAGAAGGTGCCTGCTTTTTGCTCGTTCGAAACCACTGGATCTTTGCTGGTGTTGAGCCACGAGCTGATCAGCAGAATATCATCAGTAGGAGTCCACGTCTTCCGTTCCCGACGCTCACCTACATCATCCCTGTGAAGAGAAGGAAGTTGAGATGAAGACAAAGTTGAGATATCTTCATAGTTAGCAAAAGAAATACTTTGTTGACTAAGTAGATCAACAAAGTTTCCTGTATGCATAAATGGATTGGAATCCATCTCCAAAACACGCTCAAGAAAGATAGAGGACAAGGAAATAATGAGGAAGTGAGAGGAGGAAACACGGTATGAAATGAATTCAAGAAAGAGGATGATGAATAATTTTTATAGATTAGAGAAACTATCAAAGAATTGAACACAACAACCATACCGAGTTGACATCTATCTAACACATTCATCACTACACCATTCATTTCTACCTAACCATTAACTAAAGCTAACCAGACCCATTAACTAAAGCTAACCATAACATTAATTACAGTTGGACCATTAACTAAAGCTACATCAGACCTTTAACTAACGCTAACCAGGACACAACAGAGTAATTGCAAAGAACAAAAGCACCGCAAAGAACAGAAGCACCACAAACGGAAAGAACAAAAGCAAAGAACAAAAGCTACATCTATTCAGACCAGAAGCTACATCAGACCATTAACTAAAGCTACAAAAGAGTAATTGCTAACCTGTATTGCAATGAGCTTTGTTCCAAAGACTTGGTTAATTCCCTACAACATTCGGATTACAAACACAAAGAACAAAAGCAAATTAATCCATTCATCTGACGAAACAAAGACAGAAAGAACAAAATTAATCAAGACACGTTTTAATAAGACACACCACAAACAAATCAAAATCTTCAAAATCGAACAACAAGAATCAGAAGCTTTACCTTTCCATTGGAGGAGATCCACCGAGATAGTTCTCCGTCGCCGTCGTGCTTGACAGCCACCGGGATACAGAATTGACAAGACCAAACATATAAAAATACATGCAAAATTGATCAGAACAAAAACATGCCTAATCTAAATACATGCATAATTAAACAACACAACACTCGCTTTACCTTCGAGGAGAGACACCGTGAGGGAGTTTCGTCGCCGTCGAGGGAAGACACACCGAGAAAGAGAGAGAGAAACCAGAGATCCACCGATGGAAAGAGAAGTCGCCATCGAAAGAGAGAAACAAGAGAAAGAGTCGACAGAGACACCGAAAAAGATGTAGCCGCCGAGAGACACCGAAAGAAATAGAAACCGAGATCCACCAAGAGAGAGAGAGAAACCAGACAGCCGCCGACGAGAGGAGAAGTTGCCGTCGGCGTAGAGAATCGCCGTCTCGAGAGAGAATCGACAGAAGGAGAGAAGAGAGAACGAGAGAAGAAAGACGGAGAGGAGAGAGGCGAGACCGCTTCAACTTATCCTCTGGCCAATCATGCTTTGACAGGTGTCCATCTGTATACGCTTCTTCTAACTCCTAATTAAGAGGCGTATATTGCCTTAATCTATTTTTCTCATTTAATTTTAATCCCAATTTACTTAAGATACACCAATAAGAGACACGGTTAAACCTGCTCTTAGTTCTCATTCGGATTTTCTATATTTGTTCGAGTTAATAATACTTCGAGTTCGAATCATAGTATTGTTAATAATATTTTGGGTTCGGATAGATTTGATAACTCTATCTAAGATCTATTTTGGATCCGAATTTATTTGGGGTTCAGTTAATAATTTTAGGGTTCAGGTATTAAAAGCCTCAAGTTTATGTATTATATGTGAATGAGCGGTTGTTTTTTATCTTTCACCGTAGGAACAATGAAGCGGATATGATTGAGAAACTTGCGTTGGATATCTCTAGTGCATTAAACGTTACACCTTCAAGGGACTTTGATGATCTAGTTGGAATAGACTCTCATATCGAAAATCTGAAGCCATTGTTATCTGTAGAGTCTAGTGAAGTGAGGATGGTAGGTGTTTGGGGTCCTGCGGGAATCGGGAAGACAACCATTGCAAGAGCTCTATACACTCGACTGTCTCCTACCTTCCGGCATAGTGCATTCATGGAGAACATTAAAGAAACATATAGGAGAATCAACCTTGACGACTACGGTTCAAAGTTGCATATGCAAGAAGAGTGTTTGTCTAAGCTTATCAACCATAAAGACATTAAGATACCTCATTTAGGTGTGGTAAGAGAAAGGTTGAAGGACAAGAGAGTTCTTGTTGTTCTTGATGATGTAGATAAACTGGAGCAACTCATTGCCTTGGCAAAGGAGCCTCGATGGTTTGGTCCTGGAAGTAGGATTGTAGTGACCACACAAGATAGACAGCTTCTGAAAGCACATGGTATCGACCTTGTATACAAGGTGGAACTTCCGTCTAGAACCGAAGCTCTTGAGATCTTCTGTCAATCTGCTTTTGGACAAAAGCATCCTCCTTGTGTCGGTATCAGGGAGCTCGCGCTACAAGTGACTCATCTTGCTGGATATCTTCCTTTGGGTTTAACCGTTTTGGGCTCCTACTTGCGAGGGTTTTCTAAGGAAGAGTGGGAATATGCAATGCCAAGACTTAACACAAGCCTTGATGGTAAAATTGAGAAGACTTTGAGATTCAGCTATGATGCTTTGCATAGTAAAGATAAATCCATATTTCTTCACATTGCTTGTTTGTTTAATGGTAAGAACGTCGAGGTTGTGAAGACGTTGCTTGAGAATAGTAACTTGGACGTTGACCATGGACTTAAAGCCTTAGCTGATAAATCTCTCGTGGATACTCATTGGGGACACATACATATGCACTCTCTGCTACAAAAAATGGGTAGAGAGATCGTCTGTCAACAGTCTGTTCACGAGCCTGGAAAACGTCAGTTCTTGGTTGATGCTGAGGAGATTAGGGATGTACTTGCCTGCAAATCCGTAAGCACTTCTACACTCTTATCTTTACATCTAACGATATAGTCTCTCACTCTGTGGAGTTTTTTTTCAGGGTACAGCAACTGTCTTAGGCATATCATTCGATGCATCGAAAATCAATGGAGAGCTATCCATAAGTAAGAAAGCCTTTAAAGGAATGCATAATCTTCAGTTCTTGGAGATATACGAGACATGGAATGCTAAATCCAGACTAAATCTGCCACAGGGTCTAAACTATTTACCCCACAAACTTAGACTGCTACACTGGGACTCCTTTCCTATGAGATCTTTGCCTTCCAAGTTCTCTGCAGAGTTCCTTGTGGAACTCATAATGACATGTAGCAAGCTTGAGAAACTCTGGGAAGGAATCTTAGTAAGTTCTCCAGAAATATTTTCTTACACAAGTTCTCATAATGTACTGAACTGACACGTGGCCTTATTTATTATCGAGTTCAGCCACTTAGGAGCCTCAGAGTGATGGATTTGAGTTTCTCCGGAAAGCTCAAAGAGATTCCTAATCTCTCAAATGCCACAAACCTTAAGAAATTTTCAGCAGATCGTTGTGAAAGCCTCAGTGCATTCCCACATGTCTCTGACTGCATCGAGGAGCTTGAACTAAGCTCCACGGGAATAGTAGAAGTTCCTCCATGGATCGAGAATCTCTGTAGTCTGCATAAACTCTGTATGCGTTATTGTTCGAAACTGACCAATATCTCTATGAACATTTCAAAGCTCGAGAGACTTGAAGAAGTGGACTTCTCAGACTATGTAGACGGTCTCCCGTTTAATGCAATAGTTAGTTGGGTCTCTGGTGTCAAGAAAAGGCTGACGATAAGGGCTAATAATATTGAAGAAATGTTACCAAAATGTCTACCGAGAAAAGCATATACTACTCCGGTTTCACTGGATTTGAGTGGTAACGAAGATATGAAAACCATTCCAGACTGCATCAAATATTTCTCTCAACTTCATAAGCTTGACATTGGAGAGTGCAGAAAGCTTACATCACTTCCACAGCTTCCAGAATCGCTTTCAGAGCTAAATGCACAAGAGTGTGAGTCTCTTGAGAGAATACATGGTTCGTTTCACAATCCAGACATCTGTCTCAATTTTGCAAACTGCTTGAAACTCAACAGAGAAGCAAGAGAGCTCATAAGTGCATCACCTAGCAGATACACAATCTTACCTGGTGAAGAACAGCCTGGAATGTTTAAAGACCAAACTTCAGGAGATTTATTGAAGGTTGTGCATATGATTCAAAGACCCTTTCCTGGATTCTTGAGATATAACTATAAGGCTTGCATTAGGCTTCTTGCTCGGTCAGCTGTCTATGACGATGACTCTGGTGGTATTGCTCGTGTAGCTTGTTGCATAAGGCGCAAATGCGATGGCAGTGTTGTGAGAGATGAGTCGAGAGAGTCTCACATACCTATACTTGCGAAAGATCATCTCTTTGCATTTGGAGGTTCTTTGATCCTAAACGAAGGCAATGAACCTGAAGTAGATGCAACATTCAGCGAGCTTATGTTCGAGTTCAAGGCCAACATTAAAATGGAGATTATAGGATGTCAATTTACAGTTCTTGGGGGCAAAAGGGACTATGATACATATTCTAGATGGAATGAAGAAGTTTCCAGCCAGCAAAATAAAAAGATAAAGCCATGAAACTGAGGAACAAAGATAGGATCCTCAACAAAGAAGATTGTTCTGGTTTTTGAATTTAGTAAGTTTTGGTTACATATTTTTATAAAACTCAAACTTTTATTTTATCCATGAGAACAGTTTTCGAATCCGGATTCAGACTCTGGTAGGGTTCTGGTTACAGTTGCTGATGGCATTTTACTTCCACCAACCCATCTGCTCTCAAACACTTCACCATCATTAGCTTCCCTCTCCATCATCACTTGAATCTTCTTCGTTCTTAAAATCCTTAGCCCCATTGTACATACAAACCCTAAGAGCCATAACACTCCAAACCCTAATACTAGTCCCACCATACACAGCCACCACCAGGTCCGCCACAACGCCACCTTCTTCTTCTTATCCTTCTCTAAATGTTCGATCACCGAGTAGTCTCCATGGCTTGAACCATAACACACGCCCGGGAGAATCATTCTGCTTATACGAGCAGCTTCCTTGTCTTCGTTTTGTGCCTTGAAACTCACGCAACTTACCCTAGACAACATTTTCTCATCCGATAAATCCCTAAACAAGATCTTTACAGGATTCTTCATCTTTAGACTGATCTCTTTGACGTTGTCTTGATCCGACACGTCCAAAACTCTAAACCCTAAGACATAAGTGATTAACCGGTAACCGGGTACGGTATACCAATGGTTAGACCAGTTCCCTAGATTTTGGTACACAATAGCGACTCTCCTTGCAGGAGGTACCGAAACTGACCTTGCCGGAATAAGCACGTTGCTGAATCTGGCCCCGGCGTTCCAAATGCTCTTCCCGGTGAGACGGACTATGGAGACTTCGATTCCTGATAAATTTTTAGGTAAGACAGCTCGGTATAAAGAACCGGTATGATGTTGGTTTGTTAACGTCTTGAGGGCGAAATCCTCAAGGGATTGAGATAAGGAGTGTGGTAACGTGACATTGAGGATTGATGTTGTGGAGTTGACGTGGATGAGAGATGATGGCGATGTAGAAGATAATAAATTTGTGTGTAGCAAGAACACAACACAACAAGTGAGAGATTTGGAGTTCATGTGTTTTCTTTTCGTGTTTCTTTGTTTTGTCTTTTGGAACAAAAAATGTGCAAGGAAAGGCATGTAAATGTAGGGTCATAAGTAAATAATGATGCATGTCTAAATATTATATTTTACCTTGGTTGGTGTGGTCTGTAAATGACTCTCAGATCTTATCAAAAGTAAAACTGAACATTTCATATTATACTTTAGCTTGGTTTTAGTTATATGTAAAGTTTGTTGTTAAAAAAAAAAGAGTTATTTGTCTTAAGAGTTATATATTAACCAAGTTGCTTTGGTCTAGTGGTATAGGAGCTCCAGCTGGAGTGCCCGCCTCTGGGTTCGAGCCTTGGCCACTGCGGAATTTACATGTGGGCTGCAGCACCCGAGACCGAAGACCGTTACACGGTGAGCCACATGGTGACGCCTTGACAGCGTCCATGCTCACTTCGGTCTCTAGTCTGGACCACTTCGGTGGGGACAGGATACTCGGTTAGAAAAAAAAAAAAAAAAAGGGTGCCATATTGAACTTGCAATTTTAGAAACATAATTAATATGAGAAGAAAACAAGTTAGAGTTGCACACTCCTGATTAATTGATATGTAAAATGAAGATTTATATATAATCCTTGTGAAACTCAAGGACTTTGTTGCACCTTACAGTTTTGTAAGTTTAGTTTTGACATTTTAGTGAGATAAAATGATGAAAAAGTAAAGCATGCAAAGAAAAAAAAACATCAAAGTGTTGAGTCTTTTTTACTTTGGGGTTTCGGGAAAACATATTCATGCCGCTGATTGCGCTATTTCTTTTCTTCCCTGAATCATTATCCCTTCTTTTGAAAAATAAGTTGTCAATCAGAATATCCTATAAAGCTTAAAAGATTTCAACATATGTCGGCGGAAGTTATTGACAAAAAGAAAGTATCAATATGTTTTTTTCAGTCAGTGACTGACAAAGCTAATCACATACATTTTCTATGCCACAAAAACCTTAGACAGACCTTGAGCCCCGACAAGTGTTTTGTTTAGCTTCTTATCCTTAATAGCAATATGGGCCAACTCGATAATAATGGGCTTGAACTGGCCCATAACTTGCATTTATTCACGTTGAATGATAAATCAAAACTAACACCGTGAATAGGTGAGATCGATAATGGTACAAATCTTTTAAAAGTAAGTCTTTAATTTGATTAGTATCATTCAAGAAAATAAAAAACGTCTCATGGCTATATCGAATTGTATTTTTCAAATTTACTTCAGATGATATTTTATTGAAGATTATCATTCGTTAAAAGAAACATCTAGCTAGTTGAGTTTCATCAATGATCTTTTGTCGTTTTTTTAAACTGCATTTTAGTTTTTTTTTTTTCTTTTGGGGACAAATATATGCATATTAGTTTATTTTGTTGTTATAGTTGTAGGTTGTTAAGGGTATAAATGTGAATATCCATTGCTAAAAAAGTAGAAATATATACAATACTAAAAGGGGGATATAAATCATGGGGAGAATGTCCACGTAGGATAGGAAAATCAACCAATCAGAGAGTCCGAAGTTACCACGTCATCTCATTTATTTTTAAATCTCCCTATCCTATTCAATTTCTTCAGAGCACTTATTCCACAAAGAGATCGTATGAGATATTGTTTTGATATTCAGATTTGTTTTTTGACTGTTAAGAAGATTGATAACTGTAAAAATGTTTCCTTCGAATATGATATGTCTATAACCGACTCCTCAACATGAGACAAATTTGTTTAAAAAGTAAATAATTTCATTTTTATATTATATTAATAATATATATTATTTACTGATAATAAAAATATAGTTATTCACCTATCACAAGTATCTATGCAAATATGGAAATCAAGTACAACAATCAAAAAACATAATGATTTCCACAAAGAAAATTAAAAAAAAAATATTTATTTTACGTAGTCTTATTTTATATTTTTTAAATATTGTAATACAAGATTATATATTATTTTTTAGAATTGATAAATACATGTAATATCTTATCCGCGCTTAGCGCGTTTAAAAAATCTAGTATGTATTAAAGAGAATAAATACTGAATGATCGTTTATTATATGTTCTTAGGTATTTTATTTTTATTCTGTTCGAAAAGGTATTTTATTTTTATATTTCACCTTGTTTAATAATACTTTCGATGAACAAAGAAAAGGTTCCTGAAAGGTCATATCAAGTGATGGAAAATATTGAGGATTCACTCTTTTGAATAAAATAACAAATGAAATAAAATGAAACAGTAAGAGAGAAGTATCTGCTTGGCCATGAGTTGTGTTTCCTTTTCACCCTAGCAAAAAGGCATTCACGTTCTATACCCAATTTGATATACCTCGTTTTTTAAAAACATTTTTCAAAAAAAAAATTCCAAAACTTTTAAAATATCAATTGGTTACATCGTTTTTTTTTTTTTAAATAAATTGGTGGACTAACCACTATAAAATCGTTTTTTAGATGTTAAAAGTGATATTCTTCAGATATGGTTGCAGCAAAAAAAATACAATGTTTTCTTACCGTGGCATTCTTGATTTCGCAAAGCAAATGCACTTTATTATTCATAAAAAAAAAATCAGAACTAGTAAAGTTGTATATTGATGTGCTCACTGCTAGTCTACTAAAGAAGTTGCTAACGGTGATCACAAAGCTGTAGTTCACGAGGCTATTTTGTGAATGTCCGAGTAGGGTCATAGAAGCTAATAACAAAACCTGTTGACAATATAAAGAATTGGGCGTATCACAATGGAGTTGAAACAAAAATGATATTTTAGGGTATGATTAACCCCGTTTTCTTAGCCGATGGTTCTTAACTCATGATTTGACATTTTTTTGGTTTTTTGTTTTTTTTTTTTAAATTTTTCAGCTAAGATTCAGCTCTTATATCTCTTATTTAAGAAATTTTTTTTAGTTTTTTTAGTTTTTTTTTAGTTTTTTTTAGTTTTTCTTAGTTAAAATATAAAAAAAAATTAAAAACGTCTCTTACCCGAAGTTAATAACCTCAATTAAGAAATTGAGGTTAATCATGGTCTTAGGAAAATTCTATGATATGAACCGCGAGCTTAGTATAGAACCAGCATTGTATCACCAAATAAAATCAAATATTATTATTTTTTTAAATCATAAATAATACTTGGCTAAATTTAACTTCTCAAGACCTTAAAAAAACGTTTCAAGACCAAAAAACCTTGAAGACATCATTGTTATCCCCGTTGAGTGAACGATCGAGTAGAAACTTCAGAAGTCAGTATTATTTTTGCTAAACACCATATACAAGTTAAGAAATCAACATAGATAATGGTATAAACTCCGAAAATAGTATAAAATTTTTAACATTTTTACCACAAATTAAATAAAATCACATAGATAAACTCAATAATATTGATAAAAAACTCAATAAGCATTATACTAATAAGATTAAACTAATTATTTTCATTGAACTATCATGATGTCAGTGTAAAAAAATCATTCTTCAGATAATTGTTTTTACCGTGGCAGCTCCTAATATGATGATTGAGAAGACTACAAGAAGACTGAAGCAAAACCATGGAATCTCTGCGGTTTTGTTTCCCACTTCTGTTTTATATAGCTTTAAGTATACATATATATACATTATATTCGAAAGAGAAAAAAATTTAAGCGATAAAAATTGCAGAAGTTGAATTACCAAGACAGCTGTAGAAGGACAGAGTCATATCATGGGACAGCCCTATTTGTCCAATAAAGGTGTTGAAATCCTTTTGTCACTCTTTTGATTATTTCTCTTCTTGCTGACAAAAAAAAAAAATTATTTCTCTTCTTATATGGCTTTTTTTTATCTTCTTATATGTTACTATGGTTTATTTTCCTTTAAATGAACATAGCATATCTAACGTTACTAACTCTAAAGGGCCAAGTTGTTTATTATCTAACCGGAAAAACCACCGCTTGCAAACGTGAAATAACCATGTTGGTACATCGAAATCTATATGTACCAAATTTTGGTACATACACTTAACAAGGTTTGGTCAGTACGTATAGTAAAAAGTTGTTGTTTGTATCTAAATAAAAGGGCAAAATATATAATAATGTAAGTAACTTTACGATAAGAGATAGTAATAACTTTATATATTGAAACAGAAATCACAACGTTGATTCATGTGTGATTTTAAAAAAAATAGATCTAATGGACTTATTTCTAAAAAGTCATGTTACATGTAATCTCTAATCTTATCATTTAAATTTTGAGCATACCAAAATTTTTTGTTGGACTATCAATAATTGTATTTAAACAATAGATGATCTATTGGATTTATCGATAATATAAATTAAATAGATATAATTTAATGTTGTAATAATATACCTCCATATGTTAATTATTTAAATATTTGTCGGTGTTAACTTTTAAAATTATAAAGATTTTTTTTTAAATAACAAAAATCATATTATCTAACAATGATTAATCTTTACTACCTTAAACCAATGAAAACAAATTTTAAACTATATAGTTTATTTTAAACATTAAACAAAAAACTAAATGTTTAATTATTTACTCGATAATATAAATCTATGAAGGAAAATTTTTAATTTTGTAAGAACTTTCTAAATTTGTGAAATGTTACAATATCTTTGAATATGACAATAAACCAATATTTCACTAATCTTTATATATATAGTTATGATTTTAATAATGAAATAATAATCCGAAAATATATATATAGAAGAAGATACAAATACATGTGAAAATTTGAAACAATCTATTCAATGAAAAAAATACCGTAAACTTATTTTGTTTTAAAATTGATGGACACATATATATCATAATATATACCAATTTAGAATTGAAAACAAAATGTTCAATCCCAAGTTGATGTAACATCTATGTTCTCGCAGTCTCAGGAGGACATGGCGAAGAGAAGGCGTCTTAATGAGGAAGCTCAGTTGGAGGGAGAAGTTCAAGCTCAACTACAAGCTCAAGACGAAGCAAATGATGAAGCACAAGAAGAGGCTGAGATGGAAGCTGGTTTCATGGCTCAGTTAGGAGGAGACGAAGCACACGAGGAGGCTGAAGTTCAAGATGTTTCTTCTACTGCACCACAACCAACTCAAGTGCTCCGTAGAAGCAGTCGCTTGGCTTCATTGTTGTTTGGTTGATCTTGTTTTAAAATGTTTCAAGTCTCGGGTATCATGTCTTTTTGTGTGTTTGAAGGTTTTAAAATGTTTCAACTCTCGGGTATTAGGTTCTTTTTGGATTAAATGTGTGATGTCTTGGATTAAATGTGTGAAGTAGTCTCTATGACTTAACATTCACTGACATTGGGTTGTATGATTTTAAACCTTCCATCTTTATAACATTAAGTCTCCTTTTGGTTGAATATGCATGAAGAAGATATAAGATAAAGAAAGAAACTTCAACTAGAAAGATTCAATACATTACATATGATCCATAACTTCAACTTCTTTGATTCAATGAAATACATTAATAAATTACATATGATAGATAAAGAAAGAAACTTCAACTAGAAAGATTCAATACATTATATCTCAATGGATATTACCTTTGCTCAACAACTTCACAAATTCATTACAAATGCTCTCTTCATCTCCATTACTACAGCCTGGTTTCTCCGGCTTCTGCTTCTCTAACTCCATACGAAGAAAATTGACAGTGGCAGTTAGTTCACTTATCCGTTTTTTCTTCTCACGAATTTCATCTCTTGCTTCAATCAAAGCCCTCTTTGGCCAACCATATACTTCTTCTTTATCAAACCACTCAAAGTAAGAACAATGGTCATTCCCTCCTTCCTAATGACACAACAAAATATGTTACAACCCATCCCATTACTACTAAAACATCCAAGAATCATTTTTTCGATTTTCACCTTGTACAATTTACACCCAAAGAACTTTCGGCCAGGATTCTTGTCTGTCCAAGCCGTGAGAATCTTTGCTGGCAACCGACAAACACACAATTTGCGACCACCATAACCTATGTTCCTACTGTTGCTTGATGACCCTGATTTTAGATCCTTCTATCGAACAACCATTCAACCACTCAAATCTCATATCACAATCGATCAAAAACTAAACATCGAGCATCTGGGTTCTAAGAATCTTACATGTTTAGCTCTGTTCAATGTTGTCGCTTCACTTTAATAACTGCTGATTTTGGCCTCTGGGTTTCTGCTACAAAGAGGATGAGTTTTTCTTCGACAAAAAGGATGAGGAAGAAGCAATTGGGTTGGGTTTTTTTAATTGGGTTGGGTCGGGTTTTCTTTTTAATTGGGTCGGGTCGGGTTTCAATTGACCAAACGGCAAATCACACGCCGTTACCATCTCCGACGTCCACGTGACTGCTTTCGACATATTAAATTAGGATAATGATATTAGTAACATAACAACATATAGTCCATGGATGTTTGCATGCAATCCATATACTTCGTGTAGTTGAGTGTGCATTTTTAAAATTAACATGGTTAGTCATGTAGTGGCCGATACTTCGGGTAGCTGACAATCATTTTTCCAAAAATAAATGAAAACAAAAGTCTGCGTGGTTGCGCGGATCGAGATCTAGTTAATAGTTATAGTTAGAGATCTTTTCAACGATTTCTTATTATACTTGGTATAAAAATATAAAAAATGAAAATGAAAATATATTTTTTTTTACAAAAATAATATATATTTTACAGTAAATTTTCTCCATAAATTTAAGTTTGTCTTCATTTATGTATATTGATTTAATTGACTCTAGGTTATAATATATTTCGTTTAACTATTAACAACATTTTAACTATATAGAGGTCAACTGTTGACATATCTTATTATTTCCATTTTAACTGGTAATATGTTTAGGCTAGAAAAACCTTGTCAGCTGCGAAAATAATACTATCATTTACATTCTACGGCTGCTTTTAACCTCCCCAAACTATTACACCAATTGGCAACAGTATGAACGGTTGGTTTCTAACTACGTTCGTAGATTACCAATCATACTTTATATGTTAAAAGTTAAAACCGAAGAAAAAATCTTAATTTAGTGAAAAACAACAAATCGTACGATAAGAAATGATGGAATAAGAAGAAAAAAAATTATATTTCATTAGATGTGCCGATGGACAGATGAGAAAAAAGTTTGAGAAGACTACTTTTTTATTTTGTTGAAGTTGTGAGTTGTAAACCAAAACTGAAGCCAGCGGACTTAATTATTTTTGCAAGAAATATCCATTGTTGCTTCTTGCTATTATTTAAACTTTTTTTGCCCTCCACCGAGAAACTGATGTGACGATATTCTTATATATGTTTTTTTTTTTGGCAACTCTTATATATTTTTTTAAGAAGTTATAGTTTCATATATATTAGTTACTATAATAATTCAAGATTCATCAATTCGTGTGTTGCGTAGTGGCCATACAGGCCGGGTCAAGTGAATTTGATCAGTGGTCAAGTTTGTCACGTGAATGGAGTTGTTAGTGATGTCTTCTACATGATTACTACGCTGTCGAAAAATTGAGATGTTTCCTTGGAGAATCAAAGCTACTTCATCACTGAACAATCATTTAGTTTAAGGAAAATTTCACAATAAATTATATTCATGCTAAAACCTGCTTAGTCCGAAGCTTAGCTAAAGAAGACATAACTTCGGTTTCAGAAATTTAGGATCAACCAGTGGCGGAGCTAGCCTATATATGATCATGTGGGTCAGTTGACCTATGTGAATTTTTGAATTTTTTTTTGCATTTCATATAATGAATTTTGCTTAGTGACCCTTGTAAAACACTTGTATCATCAATTTGACCCATTTAAAAAACATTTTCTCCCTCAGCCACTGGGAACAACTGCAGAGCTTTTTGTATCTTGCATAATATTCTAGTCTTACGCTAGATTTCTGGAAACGTTGAATCGGCCTTGTGCTATGAGTAATAATTATTGTATTTTTTAAAGATAATTATTTAACTTGCCAACGTTAAATTACCGGAAACCATATTTGATGTCTGACATGATAAGAGATTTTCTTGTTCTCGCAGGATCGTTATACAGTTGGTTTCTTTATTATAATGTCCCCCCAGCAAACGTACCATGATCAGCTAAACTGAAACGATGATAGCTTATTGCGTGTACACAACGTTAAACTATGGGAAACAAACATTAAACAATCTTTAATACGTGACTTTATGCGGAATAATTAAAAGCAAAAGCGTTACCTATATGTGTCTATAAATTCCAACATAACAACATATTTTATGTCACTAGGCATCGAATTTTCAACGAGACAAGTATTTAGATTGATGCTTAACAAAATTGACATGTTTAGCTCCTAGAGGCTAGATCGAATAATAAGGCATTACACCAAACGACATGTAATTGCTATACTTATGTTCGTAACTAGCTAGGCTTCTTTTCAGCAGACTTTTAACCAATAGCAGACAAAGTCATAACCTCTTCAGACTTTGAATATTTGATGATCTGATTCTGTTAATCAAATGTGACACGTTTATTAATCTAAACCGAATTGGTATAGTTCAATGGTTCAGACTGTACTATTTTCCTTGAATCCACATATGAAAAGAAGAGCAGACTTTGGGGCGGATCATCACAAAAGAGAAGATCAGAAATGGAGGAGAAGAAAAAATCTGAGTGTCCTTCCTAAATTTTGTTAATCATAATCTTTTACTTTGGAACTATCAAATTTTGATATCTTGAATATTTCACTCTGAGTCTGTATGTATTCAAAATAAATGACCAAACAATTTTTTCCTTTCTCTAGCCTATTATATAAGAAGTTTTACAAGTTTTTTCTCGCAACTATCCATATTCGTTATATCAAGTTATGATCAGACCAGAAGTTTCTCCGATGAACACTTCCGCCTGACTGTGTCTGGATTATATGAAAAATAATATGTCTTTGATTATATCCTCTATAGCAGTTTTATTTGTTTCATATGTTTCATTTTTAAAGTTTTAATGCAAAATTATATTTAGTTAATATAATGTGTTAATTAATATTTATTTTGGTAAAAATATTTAAATATCAAATAATAATTATTTTGTACAAGATAATATTTTTACATTTTTGGTCTTATATAGACAAAATTATAAATATTAGATCAAGAAAATATAAAAATAACGACATCGTATGGTAAGCAAAATTTTGTACTGATAATTTATTTTAATATTGTTAATTTATCAACATTTATTAAAAGTCCTTATATCTTCATCTGCGATTTAATTTACAACGTTTTTTCTCTTTCTACTATTGCATATTTGATGTGTGAGATTCATAATCATAGTCCTACGTCCACCGTGAAGAAGAATGCCTCATTTGCACGTCAGCTTTTTCCGGTAGACCTAATCGCTTGGATCTTTACTTCTTCAGCGTCTGCATTTTAAACACTTTCCAGAAGAATTGGCTACCTTTTTTTTACTGAGGAACACAATGACTAGCTACAAAAAAAAGGAACACAAACATAAGAAGAAACAATGACAAAATAGAAAAGTAAATAATAAGGAACTTTTTGATTTCTTTCTTTGATTACTTGGTTAAAAGCTCTAACGTTTTTTATTTTATTATTATGATCTTTTTGATGTTTAGGCATAACAGGAAGGGGCAAACAATGTGTTTTAATAAGTCACTTTAAGTTTCTTTCTAAAAAAGTCTCATTGATTGACAATGGAAAAACCAAGAAAATATGAATGAAGAAACTGCAGTAAAGGGAGGAAAACGAAGAAAAAATCTACAATAGGTATTTGATAAAAAAAAAAACTCTACAAGAGGTATAATAAACATAAGAAAAAAAAAACATTAACGGATAGTGTTAGACAAAAAAATATCATTCTAAAGACAAAATAAAAATTGTGTTATAATTTACAATTATTGCATGCTCGTTCAAACAAAAAGGAGAAGAAAAAAATGAAGTGAAGTGTGCGACAGAAAACTCAGACCGATACACGTAGACATCAATGTAATTTCGTATTAATAATTGCGAATAAAATTTGATAAAAAAAAGCCGTCAATACAATTCCGTTACGTGATTCCATTGACATGGTTTCAATTAGCACCAACCAAAAAAATTCGAGTTCTAACTGCAATTTTCCAATAATTTAATCGAGTGTTGATCAACAATTTAATAACGAAAATATATATATACACATGAATTTCTCAACGGAGACCAAAGGCCATTTCAACTTTCGAATGCTTAAAAAAGCAACAACTGAAGCCCCAACATTTAAATTTCCAAAACTATAGAAAGAGTAAAGAATGTCACTGAAGAGAGAGGAACATAATTGGGAAGTGTAAAAATGAAAATTGTGGGAACTTGTTGCTGCAGTATAACTCTTCAAGCCCCAAGAGAAAACAAAGCTACTAAGTTTGTCGTCAAGCTTTATCATTTTCTTCCTTTCATATAAATTATTTTCAATTAACACCAAAACCTAGCCATCTAAATAAATAGTCAAAGCCCTACTTGTAGATTACAACCGCTAATTCCCAGAGTACAGAGAATAAAACTACGAGAGAGAGGGAAGACTCAAATAAGAAAACACGTACATGATTAACTCACAAAGGTTATATATATATATATATATATATATATATATGTCCATAAATATAATATACTCCCTCCATTTCATAATAGATGATCTTTTTAAGAGTTATTGATGTTTCAAAATACATGATGTTTAATATTTTTTAATTAGTTTAAAAGTTATTGAAAACTGTGTGACCAATGATGTTTTATAGTATTTTTGATGATTGGATGAATTATATTTATTTAATATTTTTAATGTTACTTTTTAGGAAAATGTGTATGTCTTAATTTTTGTGCCTTCATCCAAAACATCAACTATTTTGAAACAGAGAGAATATTAAATTACTGGTAGTATTCCGATTAGATTAATAAAAACCTAATTTTCTCGCTAGGGTTCATCATGCCAATCATGGTTAACTTAAAAAGATGGTTAAATGAAGCGGAGGGAGATAAAGATCGTCTTACTCGATAGAGAGATATGAAGAAAATGAGATACCAGATTTAAATATTCACCACAAATGGTCATGTTATGCTTCCCTTATTCAAGAGGAAAGTCTGAAACATAGAAAAACCCAAGATCTCAAATGTTTATTTTACCACTACCAGACATACACATAAGAACAGTTATGTCTCTGCGACTATATTTTAAAACGAATTGTTTTTTTATACAGGGAGGGACGAATGGGAATTTAAGACTGGACTAGAATTTTAGAACAATGAAAGGAGGGAGCTCCCTTCAGTCCAATCAGAGAGAATCAATGATCCAATTTGTCTACCGCATCATTCATTCATTTAACGAGTCTAAGTTGAAATTTTCGTGACTCGGTATTTGGATGGATGAGTCGGAAGCTAATTGGATCATATCATGATCTGTGAATGGACTAAAGGAAGCTCCCTACCTATCTATATTTCCTACACGATTAATTCAAAACAGTGATATGATATGATGTTCTCCGTACAAACTACAGGTATGAATTAGTGCGTGTATGTATGTACGCTATATATACATGGATCTAGAACCCTAGCAAGCCGAAAAGCATGATCTTGAAATATATGCAGCAAGATTTGAAGAAAAATAAGAAGCCCTAGATCTCATGTAAAAGTTAAAGCAATCGTAAATGGATGGATCTTTAGACAAGAATAATTCGTATGTGTGGATCTATGTAGGATTTAAAATGGGAGACATAAGAGAATTTGTGGAAGAATACAAGATTGAAAGAAAAATTAGAGCGATATCGATGATGGTATGTATGCATGTATTGGGTGGAGAGAATTGCTGAGAAGTAGAGTTTGAACATAAGAACAGTATGATGGAGAGAGAAATAATAGAGAGGCGTAACATAAAATTTATTGATGGATGCAAGGAAATACACAATGGATACAAGTATGCAAAAGCAGTGATGGGTCTTTTATAAGCTACAAATCTTGTATTTTCTATATTAATTTTGTTTGAAAATATAAATGAAATCAGCTATATAAATTTTCTTTACTTCATTGGTACGTGGAATTGGACACGAACCAAGATAATGTAGGAAACTGGCAGTTGTTTAATGTGTAGAGGTTCATAGCATTTCCCAAAGATTTTTCAACATAGTATATAAATATACTAGGATCGGCTCGCCCTACGGGCGGGAAGTTAATAATAAAAACTGTTTTATATAAATTTATATTAATTTTACGAAGCATTTAAAAATCATGGTGGATTGAAAACTATATTATAAAAAACAATAATGAATAGAATTCTAAGATCACATTGTTAGGGCATCATTAGTAGTAAAATAACAAGTAGAGTACTTCACTAATATTTTTATTATTATTTTTGTAAATAATTTAGTTATTAATAATTTTAAAAATAAAAATGTAAAATGATACCACATGTATTCACCGATTCTTTAGAAATGTATGAAAACTCTTCCCACATGTACCACTCTTGCTCTCTTTTTTTTTATCCTTTCTCCTTCTTCTTTTTCAGCTTTTAATATTTTTAAATTTGTTAGAGACTGATGAATTTCAGCCGGTGCGAGTGCCCTTATTTTTAATAAACATTTTTGGTTTGGAATTAAAATGACAATATCCTTCATTATTCTATTTTTTCAGAGAATACAAAATTAGCAACAAACAATTCAGAATAATATGATAATATATATATATATATATATATATATATATATATATATATATATATATATATATATATATATATATCTTCTTATTATTCTTAGTTCAATTTGACATAATAAAAGAAAATATTAACTTTAAATAGATAATAGGTGAAATTTCACGTTTACCACATTCATGGTACCATTATTGATCTTTACCATCACTAAAGAGGCATTTAAAAAAATATATTTTCAATAAGTGGCAAAAGATTCTTATATCCTTGTTCTTGATATATATATAACAAATAATTATTTAAATAAAAAAACATATTTTTTTATGTTTTCGAATTATACTTTTTTAAAATTCAAACTTTTTTATAATTATTTTTTTTGGAATTATTTTGGTTTATTTTATTTTTTAATTCTACAGATATAAGATATGTTCAGTTATTTATAAAATTTGATTCAATTCTCGTTCAGATATTTTGTTTTTTTGGTTCAGTTTGGACAACAAGGGGAACCAGCTAATATCAAAAACAAAATCGGGTCTCTTTCGGTTACAGACGTTTCAGATTATTTTGGTTAATTTGAGTAAATTTTATTGATAAATTGTTTTTTGCCAGGAAAAAAACAGGTGATTTAATTTTTTTGAATAAATTATCAGGTAGTTTATATAATTTTAAATAATTTAGGGAAATGGTATTCATATAATTCATTTTGGATAGTTCAGTTTATAAATAATAAGTTTATGATATTTGTTATTGTAAAACTAAGTTTATTTAATATTTTAGATTTGTAAATTATATTTCAAATTGAGATACTTATTGATTTTGGTTCAGTTCTCGTTTGTTTTTGATATTTTAGTTTCAGAAAAATATAGAATATATATAAATATACCTGATTTATGAAATTTGATTTAGTTTCGATTTTGTTTTTTATTTGGTAAGGTTCGATTCTTCAGTTACGGGTAAACACATGGCTAATTTCATGTGTGCAGAGCTTTGTAGTACTGGTTAACGGCACATCGATTTTAATGTTTGATCTCAAACCTCTCGTCATTCTATTTATTTATAAATTAAAATTGAGATACAATTATTGACCATATATTAACTTAGAAAAATAAATTGGTGGATGAATCAAATCTATTTTTCATTTGCTAGTTGACTATAGTAAGAATAGTATTATTGTATAGACCCAAATTAAAGTTTAAAGTCATAAATAATAGAGCCTAAAGAGACCGACAAATAATTTAAGTGGTAAAGTAGTTTACGATGACGTGAATTTTTTTGTTATCTATCTATATATAATTGATTACGGCTGCTGGTTCAGAGGTGTACTTTGTGGGTTACCGGACTTGAAAAATTAGAGTTGTATAAGACCCAAAATTTATAAGTTTGAAGCCCAAATAATGTTGTGACGGACACTTGTCGCCTCTGCAGCGAACGACTTTCCACGTGGCAAAGCAGGAGAGATACCAACATATTTATATGTATATAGATTTAAATATTTAGATTTTATTATAAGTATTTCAAAATCATTTTTCATTCCCAAATATCTTAAGCGATTTTCTTAAAATAAATTTTCGTAGTTTTAAAATACTAATAATGTAATTTATTTATATATTTAATTTAGACTTTTTTATTTTCACCTCAAATCCAATATATGAAAACAGAAGATCTAATACAACAATGCCAGCTTTCCACTAACACAAGAAGGTGTTTAATAATCCAAACAGAAAAAAATGTAACACAAATGAAATCAACAAGAAACTTTAGCTTTGTAACTTAAAGACCCATTAACATTGCTTCTGTCTACTTCTCAGATGAGTTTGGTCCTCTCTTCTTGCCAAAGCCAACAACGGCGGTGACGAAACGGCGGTTGTGTTGCAATCTCTTGTGGGCACGGCCACGAGGCTTCTTCTTCTTGTCCTGCTTAGCCACTTTCGGTGTCTGATCTCTCACCTTCCCGGCACGAGCCAATGAACCGTGAACCTTCCCCATGGTTGATCACAGATAAATCTTCTGGCTTCTCTGAAGGAGACGACGACGCTATGTTAATTTAGACTATTTTGAAGACTTTTTGAGAGATGGAGAGAGAAATAATAGAGAGGCGTAACATAAAATTTATTGATGGATGCAAGGAAATACACAATGGATACAAGTATGCAAAAGCAGTGATGGGTCTTTTATAAGCTACAAATCTTGTATTAATTTTGTTGGAAAATATAAATGAAATCAGCTATATAAATTTTCTTTACTTCATTGGTACGTGGAATTGGACACAAACCAAGATAACGTAGGAAACTGGCAGTTGTTTAATGTGTAGAGGTTCATAGCATTTCCCAAAGATTTTTTCAACATAGTATATAAATATATTTAAATATTTAGATTTTATTATAAGTATTTCAAAATCATTTTTCATTCCCAAATATCTTAAGCGATTTTCTTAAAATAAATTTTCGTAGTTTTAAAATACTAGTAATGTAATTTATTTATATATTTAATTTAGACTATTTTGAAGACTTTTTGAGAGATGTCCTTTTTCTCACCTACAGTTTTTGGGTTAATAATCTTCATACCTATACGTCTCTATACTTTGGCTAGGATATGGTTTAAATATAACAAATCATATGCTATTCAGTTCATAGCTCTGTTACAAAATCCACTGTTATTGGTTGAAATATTAATGAACAAACGTTCCATCTTATAGTTAATCAACCCACATCATCAACTTTCACCGCGTTTTCTTCATTTTTGAAGTCGTTTGCCCATATCATTTACCATTAGTCAAATGGCTTAGACGATAGTATTATTCACCCTTGTTGAATCTTCTCTTTACTTCTTCGGTTTGTTTAACTAACACAAATGACTAAGGCAAGATATAAATATTTCATGCTCAGACTTATTCACGGTTAGGACCCTCTTTATCTTATTTAGAATTTCATTGTAACAACCCTTCATGATCAAAAAAAAAAAAAAAAAAATCATTGGTTTCCTTTTGTTCTGAAATTTATTACAATACACAAAAGATCTGTATTCTGTACGTCTTCAGAGAGATGAATACAGCAAGTCTCAAGGCTGAAGTTCAAAATCAAATATGGAATCCATAAAAGAAACGAATGATGAATAAATCCACTCAAAAATAACACTTGAGACCATCTTAAGACGGATGGTATATAACTTAGTTGTTGACAGTGGTGACATGTTTGAGAAGCATGTCCACAACATCTCTGGAAATCCTGGAAGCTTCGTTCTTCAACTGCTCGATCTTCTCATCAGTCTCTTGCTCAAGCCTCTTCACGTTTGCACCTGAATCTCCACTGGTCTGTTTTTATTCCAGCAGAAAAGTTTTCTCATCAATAACAAGTGTGTGTATATTAAAAAGAAAAAAGGAAAAAAAAAGAATTCAAATTTATAAATGTAATAAACTGACCTCTTCGAGCTTCCTCTGGAAAGAATGCTCAGTAGTGGTTTTGTGGTCAGCAATCTCGGTTTCAGCCTCTTGCTTGGCTTGCTTCAGCCTTGCCATTTTTGCTGAACAAAACCAAAAACATATATCACATTCTCAATGATAAGTGTCTCGAATATTGTTAACTAAACACACAATCAGATGCAAAGAAGTTAAGCGATTCTAGAGTTTCAGAGAGAATGTGAGAGTACAATACCGGTCCTAGCAGCATTGACAATTTGCTGAGCTTCCTGTTCAGCAGCAAGCAGTTGCTGGATCCCTCCATGATTACCAGTTGACTCCATGTTTTCTTGAAAACCTCAAAGATCTGTCCTTTTTGATTTCAAAATCAAACACGAAGATCCAAACTTTCAATAAAAAAAAAGTCAACGCCTTTGTATAAGCAAAGTACACGATCACATGAATCTAAAACAAGATCAAATTGTTCGAAGGAGTCATAGCAGAAACAAAATGAGATCTACGATCCCAGATTTTACAAAACTAGTTCAAATGTGAAACAATCCAACATGATGTTTAGAGGAATTGGACCATCTCGCAACACGGTGAATATATAAATGCAATCCCAAAATGTAAGGGGGGAGAGAGAGAAGGAGGAGACGTACCTGGTTTTGCGAGATTGGAGAGGCAGAGAGAGGATTTGATGAAGAAGTGTTTTAGATCGTGTTGAAATTCATATACATGGAAAGAGATTCAGATATGATTCGTTTAACATGGGCCTGATGAAACCCAATACACTCTTTACATGTTAGGCTTGTTGATAACTTAATGGGCCTGTCAATACACTCTTCGATGATCGTTTTTCTTAATATAAAATCCCTTTTAATTAATTTTTATGTTCCAAACTACTAGTACTTAATGATAACGTACTAAAACTATTATTCATTAATCGTTAAAATTAATTATGTTTTTGTTTAAAATTTATTTAAATATTTATTATATATATAAATATTAAAAATTTGAAAAATATAAAAATCGAATGTAATGGAAAAAATAGTTTTTTCAATTTTTTTCTAATTTCATGAAAGCCTTCCTAAACGTGTAAGTAAACTTCATGAATGCAATTAACTTGTATGTATATCTAGCAATGTCTTCTTAAAATTTAGGAAGATGTTATACATATTTAAATATATTTTTATAATACATATTTAAAAATATTTTTATAAATTAACATATAACTCAAATTTATAAAGACTATATATATATATATATATATATATATTTTATTATGAAGGTTTACCAATTTTTTCTTGTCATCTGTTTTCCAAAATTTTAAGAAGATGTTATAGTTATTCACAAATATATTTTTAAATTTTAAGAAGATGTTATAGATATACAAAAATATCTTTTTTAATATATGTATAATTTAAATTTAGTAAAAATATTCATAGATATACATTCATGAAAGTTTTCCTAAATTTTATGAAGATATTATAGATGTATTTATCAATATCTTCATAAATTTTAGGACTGTGTTATACATATTTTGAGTATTATTTTCCAAAATATGCATGTAACTCATATTCATGAAGTATCATGCATATTGAGAAAAGTTTTTCTAAACTCTTTTTGAAAAAATGTTTCCCAAAAAGAAAATTGAGAAACATAATTTTTTTAAAAAAATTCAAAAAACTTTCAAGGAGATAAAAGAAACCTTTTCATTTAAATATTTATTGTTTTTATAAATTTGTAGAAAATGGATGGTTTTTTCATTTATTCCTTTAAGAAAGATAAATTAATCACTTTGGTCCTTGTGCGCTGCTTTGAAAATAAATACATGTTTTATGGCTATCTGAAGTCATTCTCTATATAGAACCAAAAGCATCTACAAAGTTTTTAATAATTTTCAAAAGTTAATATAGTAAAAAGAATAATAGTAAATTGCTTGAATATCTGAAATTTGAGAAATCTATCTGATAGTTTTTCAAAATTTCTCATTTGATAAACTATTAATTAGGTTGAGTTTTTCCTTTTGAGATATCCAATTAATTTTTAAGAAACTACAAAGTAACTCTTTCTTCCTAATTTAATACTTAATTTCTTTTTTTCTTCCACCTTTGTATTTTCTTCTTGTAACTCTACTAAACACCGTTGAGTTCTGTACATACTCTTGTTTTTGTTTCTTCTTCTATTTGTTACTACTGTACTAACACCAATCGAACCCGCACTCTCAGCTATGTGCATCTAGTCATACCAATGGGATAAGATTGAGTTTATTAGGTTGGCCTAGTTGAAATACAAAAACAAAAAAAAAGGTGTAAATAAACTACGTCATCTGCTTAGAGGAAAGTCTATGCATGTATGCTCATTACGAGGACACATATTTTTATTTGTTCATATTCATTATTTAACGTATAATGATTGGTGAATACTTCGTCACCGGTATCTAATCTACTTAAAGGTCTCCAGTCTTTGTTTTCTTTGCGAAATTTGAGTGCTTTTGCGTGTGTTCACAGAAAAAGAGATCAATTCTGTGGAAAATTGGATATTGAGTTGATGATATAAGTCCACGGTGGAGAACAAGAAGAAGTGAATCAAGTGAATTATTTCATCTTCAGACGATTAGAGTCACTAATTAAAGAATTAATAATGCAAATCCTATCCACCGGATTATCTTATAAAAACTTAAAGTTGAAAGTTTTGACGAATTATGGTTTAGTTTAATACTAAGTCTTCCTAAGAACATCTCCAATGTAAAACTCTATTTTTTTCTTCAAACTGGAGTAAAACTAAAAATGAAGTAAAATTGCTTCAACCTTACTCCATTTCCCACTCTATTATGAAGTGATGAACAAACAAAAAATAAACTACTCTATTTATAGAGTAAATTTCATTATGGAGTGAGATATGGAGTTGGGTTGGAGCATTCCTTACTCCATATCCACTTTTACTCTATTTTAGAGGAAAAAATGGAGTTGGGATCGAGATGCCCTAAGTATTATCATCAAGGAATTGGTTGACTCTGTCGGATGAAAGCGATTTATAGGGACTACTAAATAATTCGTCTATTCATTTAAAGTTATTTAAAGATCTAACAAAGAACAAACTTTTAGCATCACGTCCACGAGTAATTGGTGCTTTCTTTTCCAACGTATCGAAAACTCACCATTTTTTTGTATATTGCGGACTCGTAATTTCTTGATTTGTTATTGTTGTTTCTAAATTTTGAGTGGCTTACCACTTCAACGTGACAGACATAATACGTACAGGTGTAGGACACTGCACACTGAAGATTCAAAGCGTACATCATAGTATGGTACCACGATTTATTTTATACACTAGATCACTAAACACACATTACTTAATTTGTACATATGCCATTTACTATTACATATTTACATCAACCATTAGTTATTACATTACATATCATATGAGTCATAGTTAAAAATTATTGAAAATCCCAAACTTTTCGACAACTCAAGGTTAATGATAATCTTGAGTATACATTTTAAAACACTAATATAATCGTTTTATATGAGACTTGACAATTATCTGAAATATAGTTTATATATATCACTATCATTATTTCTATTAATTTTCTAATTGATCCAATAATCAGCCTATATGTTTTCAATCAACCGAGCATTGACATTAACTTATTAAACGATAGTACTCTGAATTTGCAATCTGACATTCCAAGTATCATTGAATTTATTTAGTTGATGAACGGATAAACTGCTTCGACATGAATATTATAACAAAGTTTCTCTTTCAAAACAAATAGGAATAGCAGGTACGATTGCGAATGCACCATTGACTTTTTAATACTACCGCGGATTATAACCAATATGGCACGATTTTCGGGTGCTTAATACAGCAGGGGAAATAACCATACCATTATTCTTGATGAGTATCACATACATATGTATTTTTTGTTGTTCATTTTTAACTGCAAATTTATTTTTAGACTCGGAATTATTTTTGTTGTTTAATCAATCTTACTATAGTATAGAGTTCAAGTAGACACATATTTTCCGTTCGGAAACTGAATTCATTTCATGCCAAATAGGTCAAACTAAAGAGGATTTTATACTGACATGTGTTAAGGTGAGTTGTTTCATTTTGAAGTTTAAAGAAAAACAAAATGCACATTCAAACAGATCACCTTAGTATAAAAGAAAACATATACATTCAATTTGAAGACGTTCAACCTGGCACATTGATTCCAAACTAATACAGTCAATCGTCCTAAAGCCATTCAGATCTCAATCCTAATACAAAGCACATGTTAAATTATTATTTTTAAGAGAACGAAAATTTAACGTGCGACCTTTTAGACCTTTACTAAGTAATCCAAGAGATTTAGCTATTAGGCCAATAATTCATTATTTCACGTTGTCTGTGTAATTAGACATGAAATGAACTTCAAACTTGGATATATACCCAGGACCGTTCCTGAGTAATTAAGCCCGCATGTGCTTCGGGACCGGTATAGTTAAATATATTTTAGGGCCAATTTGAGAAAAATTGGTTAGCTCAATTGGTTTTAACCAGTCGTTTGTTCAATTTGTTTGATAGATTCGATTCTTCCTCAATACCAATTTTACCAAATGTTATAATACTAAAAGGCCAAAAAACTTATTTGCACCTAGTCCCAAAAAAGTCAGGCGCGGCCCTGTATATACCCACGCTTTAACCCCGTATTACAGGTTGTAACTACATGTAAAAAGGCTTGAGACATAATCTTTGAAACTATAAAAGTCTTATTCGTTCATTTGTGCTACATACATCAACCTCAGTAAATTCCATGTAATTGTGTATGTACGAGATATACGGAATTGCTTATGGGCTTAAGAGCAAGGTAACGATCAAGAAGCTTTTGGTCAACTTTACGTCGACATAGAGGTGATTAATGACGGCGATAAGAGAGACAAATACACTTGAGACCTTTTTTACAGAGAATTCTAAGAGCATGATTATTGGGATGTTCTTAGGGTGAGGTTCTTAGCGGAATATAAGAACCCGTCTCTTAATTTTTAACTAAAAAAACTAAGAACCGTCTCTTAAAACTCTTATTTAAGAACCGGTTCTTAGCTTTTTTTAGTTAAAAGTTAAGAGCCAGGTTCTTCTATTCCGTTAAAAACCCACTTTAAGAACCCTCCAATAATCATGCTCTAATGAATATTTATTTATGAGCTGAGATAATGTTTTTTATATAAAAATAAAAAGAAATAATTGCCGCGCAATCAGGGGTGTTATTACTTATTAGTATTTATTTCTCCAGACTGGACGCTTATATAAAGAACCCTAGTAAAGGTCATATACTCCATCCAGGTGACTCCATCCCTCTCACTCCCATTTCTCCTCAGGTTATTGTTTTCAAGAAGATCTTAATATTCGTGAGTATCGCATCCTCTGTATCTATCCATATCTCGTGTGATCTAATCTGTTTCACGGCATCACTAAATCATCCTAATATGCGCTTTGTTCAATATAGGTTTCGTAGTTGCACATTCTCTTTCTTTTTGTTTCCTAGATAATGCAAGAAAAAACACTGACACGTAATAATTTCAAATTTTGTCAGAGCTAAAAGGTATGGGAACAAACGATGCAACATGTTCAGGACCAATGAAAGCAACCTCCAATGGAGTCTTTCAAGGAGAGAATCCTCTTCATTACGCGTTGCCTCTTCTGATACTCCAGATCTGCATCGTTCTTTTTCTCACTCGTGTTCTTGCTTTTCTCTTCCGTCCTCTCCGGCAACCACGTGTCATCGCCGAGATAGTGGTAAGGTTTCCTTATTCGTTTCAGCTTATTTCCTTTTTAATCGATAAAAGTCAAACAGGTTACCAATTTGATCTATCATTAAGAACATTACTAAAACTGAAGGACTTTTGGCACATAAGTATTATTGTTAGCGAATCTACACCAATCATAAGCTTGAATTAGTCGTCCATAATATTTAATGACGTATATTCCGAGGAATTTTCATCAGAATATTAGTTTTCTTGATTTCTTCCATAAATTTAGCTGACACGTTAAGCTTTTGAGCGTATATATTAGGCCTGGATCGGGTATCTGGCAATTTTAAGGTATCCGGATCCGGATCTTTATCCGGCGGATCCATAATTTTATTATCCTTATCCATAATTTTATCATCTTTATCCGGATCCGGGGTTCTCGGATATATCCAGGGTTTCAGATATCATTTTAAAAATTGTAATATCCGGCGAATATCTGGATTCGGATTTAGATCTTTGAAATAAATAAAAAATAATATTAATATTTATATTAAAAATAATTTTAAAATAAAAAATATATATAATGTTTTAATTATTTCTATGTATCATATTACAAAATTTGCATAAAATTTATATATACAATTATAAAAATAAAACTATATTAAATAAAATTAATTCTTATATATATAGATACTACTATTTTTAAAATAGTTATTAATAAAACTTACGGATCCGGATATCCGGACTAAAAAAATAAGATATCCGGATCCGGCTTTGACGGATCCAACATTTTACTATCCGGATTCGGATTCGATCCCTCCGGATATCTAGATTTTTGGATCGGATCCGGATCAAATCTTGGATCGAATCCGGATCTCGGATAAAAGTCTCGGTATATATATCACACACACATTATTAAATTTATAATATCCGTTTATTGCTTTTCTTTATTATTTTTTGGTGTAATTTTGCTTTTCTTTATACTTCCACACTTTCCCACTAACGTTGGAAGATATGCTTTCATAAACTTTCTGTAACTTTACTAAGATTGATTAAGTCATAAATGCGTACTTTCTTATGATTACCTGGCAAAAAGTAGTACTACACAATCGTACGGTTTTTGAAAAAATATTTACAATTTGAAGTTTGTATTTTTTCATGCTGTGATTGGGATGTTAGGGTGGAATATTACTTGGGCCATCAGCTCTTGGGAAGAGCTCAAAGTTTCTCAGCACTGTTTTTCCAACAAAGAGCCTAACGGTGTTAGACACACTTGCAAACCTAGGACTCCTCTTCTTCCTCTTCCTCGTTGGTCTCGAGCTTGATCCCAAATCCCTCAAGCGAACAGGAAAGAAAGCTCTCTCCATCGCTCTAGCCGGAATCACTCTCCCCTTCATCTTTGGCATCGGGACTTCGTTTGCTCTCCGTAGCTCCATCGCTGATGGTGTTAGCAAAGCTCCTTTCCTTGTCTTCATGGGCGTTGCTCTCTCCATCACAGCTTTTCCCGTTTTGGCTCGTATCCTCGCTGAGATCAAGCTTCTTACAACTGATATCGGAAAGATTGCTTTGTCCGCGGCTGCGGTTAATGACGTGGCAGCTTGGATCCTACTTGCTCTAGCGGTGGCTCTCTCCGGCGACGGGAACTCTCCTTTAACATCTCTATGGGTGTTTCTTGCGGGTTGCGGTTTTGTCGTGTTCTGTATATTTGCCGTGCAGCCAGGGATGCAGTGGCTTGCAAAACGTTGTCCTGAAGGAGAACCGGTTAAAGAACATTACGTGTGTCTCACGTTAGGTGTTGTTCTTGCTGCTAGCTTCGTGACGGACCTTATTGGGATTCACGCGCTGTTCGGTGCGTTTGTGATCGGTGTTATCTTTCCTAAAGAAGGTCATTTCGCGAGTTCTTTGGTTGAGAAAGTTGAGGATCTCGTGTCAGGTCTTTTCTTGCCGCTTTACTTCGTCTCCAGTGGTTTGAAGACAGATGTGGCGACCATACAAGGAGCTCAGTCTTGGGGACTATTGGTTTTGGTTATCTTTAATGCTTGTTTTGGTAAGATTGTCGGCACGGTGGTGGTTTCTCTTTACTGCAAAGTTCCTCTTGACGAGTCATTAGCACTAGGTTTCTTGATGAACACGAAAGGTCTTGTTGAGCTCATTGTCCTCAACATTGGTAGAGACAGAGGGGTAAGTCCAAAGATTTCACTTATGAGTATATATCTACAATCAAATCTATAAATTAATAATGTTGAGATTGTAATCTCCTTTTGTCATATTTAATATTGATTTTTTTTACTGTGCATTTACCTGATTTTGATGCTTCTCGCAGGTTTTGAACGATCAAGTTTTTGCTATAATGGTTCTAATGGCTATAGTCACCACGTTCATGACGACTCCTCTAGTTTTAGCAGTTTATAAACCGGGAAAATCCTTAACCAAAGGGGAGTACAATAACCGAACGGTCGAGGACACAAACCAGTCTAACAAACCGCTTTGTCTTATGTTCTGTTTCCAGAGTATAATGAACATTCCCACGATAGTCAACCTCATAGAAGCATCACGAGGCACGAACCGTAAAGAAAGTCTATCAGTCTACGCCATGCATCTCATGGAGCTCTCGGAGAGATCATCAGCTATACTAATGGCACATAAGGTCAGAAGAAACGGTCTCCCTTTCTGGAACAAGGACAAAACCGGGAACTCTTCCGACATGGTGGTGGTCGCATTCGAGGCTTTCCAGAGACTCAGCCGTGTCTCAGTGCGTCCAATGACAGCAATCTCAGCTATGGCGACTATACATGAAGATATATGCCGAAGCGCTGAAAGCAAACGCACCGCCATGGTGATTCTTCCGTTTCATAAGCACGTTAGGCTTGACAGAACGTGGGAGACGACAAGGAACGACTACCGTTTGATTAACAAGAAGGTTATGGAGGAAGCTCCATGTTCTGTCGCGATTCTTGTTGATCGTGGCCTTGGTGGTGCGACACGAGTCGCGTCCAGTGATTTCACGTTAGTGATAACGGTTTTGTTTTTTGGAGGGAATGATGATCGCGAGGCGTTAGCGTTTGCGGTGCGGATGGCGGAACATCCTGGTATAAGCCTAACCGTGATTCGCTTTATTCCTAGTGAGGAGTTTAAACCGGAAAACGTGAAGCTGGAGATAACCGAAGATCAAGCCGGTTCATGTTCAGGGGAAACTAAGTTGACTGATATAGAAGCTATAACCGAACTTAAAGCAAAGGTTAAAGAACAAGAAAGCTCTCGTTCTGATTCAGACATCGAATCTAAGATCATTTACGAAGATAAAATCGTGAGATGCCACGATGAAATTTGCGAGGTTATAAAAGAATATTCAAGAAGCAATCTTTTCTTGGTGGGGAAGTCACCGGAAGGTTCGGTGGCGTCGGGGTTAAACGTGGTAAGAAGCGACACGCCGGAGCTTGGGCCTGTCGGGAATTTATTAACTTCAAGTGAAATTGTTTCCACGTCCGCGTCGGTGTTGGTGGTGCAACAGTATGTAGCAAGTTGTGATTCTCCGGCTGTGGGAGTTCTGAAGAGGACCACGAAAGGAGTGTTGCCGGTTGAGGATTCCAAGAGTCCTTAGGGGATTGTCTTTGTGATTCCAAGATTCGAAAGGTCAAAAGAATTGGCTTGTATAATAACATCTGTTTCATATTGTAAGATATTAAATGTGAATGTATGATTTCTGTGTTAAAAAATACATATGATCTCTATATATATGGTAGTACGTAGCATTTGGATTAGATTAACAAAGTGGAAGTATAAATTACAAAGCCCATTATTAGTCAACGTTTTTAACATGATTGTTATTAGTCAATGTTTATAGTTAAAACATTTGAGGAATTAAATTCAGATGGATTTTTTTTTATTTGGTCATCAGTTCATGTGCCAATTCGATATCATTTGATGCTAAGTTTAATATTTATTTAGTCTCGTCTAGAAAAATATTGGCTGATGACGAGAGAAAATGAAATCATGAAAGGTCGTCATGTTAATACAATCTCGTTTACAATACATCATGATCCATATATCACACAACCTACAAAAATCTGAATTTTATCTTTCATGTGTTATTTTGAATTTTTTTAAATGTTAATTAACTGCATCTTTATATATTTATCAATCATCTTTATATGTATTTTACATACATAATATACCAGAAGGGCTGAAGTATATAACTTCTTTTAAGGAACTGGAAATCTCACATATGAACAAGGAGTGGAAGGCGAAATTCGTACCAGGAGGGGAAAGTTACTACAAAATCCAAACACATTCCTAGTGTCATCACGTAAACTATTAGTATTCTATTTTCAGGTGAACCCACTATTGATTGTGTAATGGGATATAAGTCGTTTTTGTTGTGTTGATGTATAAAGTTTACATCTTGTCTGCGAGATATTCCGTTTATCTATTGCATGCTCACTCGCTGTAATGCTAAGTTTGAAATAAATTTTGTATGTGGAACCATATTTTTTAAGCACCCACAAGATGATCATTGAACATGATTTTATCATTTGGTTTAACGAAGGTCCAAGATATTGAAGGTCCATGCAAAGGTGGGCACAAATCAGATATTCGGAGTTTTGGAGGTATTCGTGAACCGATCCGTTTCGTCCGAATAATTAATTATTCGATTAGATTCGATTTGTAGCCATCTGGATATACGGTGTCCCGGATATCCAGAAAAGTTTAGATTTTTAACCAGATATCCGATTTGATCCGTAAAAATAAATAAATAAATTAAAAATAAATAAAAAATCTAAAATAATATAAAATAATAAAATTTTATTACAATAAAAAAAATATTTACTTTTTGAATACTAATAACTAATTTAATAAATTTAGTAAATAAAAATATTGTAAAACTTATATAAAATATATTATTGGTATAACTTATATATATATAATTCATTAAGTATATACTATTATTATAAAGAAGGGTTCTTTCACTCCTCCTTGCGCCACATGTGCGTCCACGTCAGAAAGTCATTGCACGAGAGGACGACACGTGTCCGCCGGGTGAAACTCACCGTTTCATCAATTTTTTTTTGACTAATCGTTTTCATCAACTTAACGCCGACTTTTAGGGTTCATTCACATCTTTCGCCAATGGATTCCGACATGGTGGAGATCGCTCCTCCTGCGTTTGCTTGGTGTTCGAAAACTCTAGAAATCCACAAAGGTTGAATCTTTGTATCCTTTTGTGTAGTTTATGTATCCATTTTTGTTGACTCCATCAACATGAAGATCCAGAGTCGTACATGAGCAGTTTTTTATAAATCTTATCTCCAATTCGAAAAGGGTTTTCCGGCGATGAATGCTCTTCGGCCTTAAAAAGGTTTGTAAGTTTTCATGTGTTTCCGAAGAACGCTGTCTTATTTGACATTTTTGGTCGAACAGAGTTTGTATTTACTGTTGTTTCCAACTAACTAAGCTTTTTTTTTGGAATCGGATTTGCAGGCCCGCCATAAAAGTTGCCTTTTTCATTTGCTTTCTGCACATTTTTGTTGAATCTATTTGTTAGTTGAGATGCAGAAGCTTCTGATTTAATTTATTTGTTGATGCGTTGAATGTCTGATTGAGATAACAAAATCGTCTTTACTTTTCCCTTTGCTATGAATTTGTGAGGGTGTGTGTGTTGAGATGCCTTTGATTTTGGTTTTGGCTTTATGTGTTTTGTGTTGAAGAGGGGGCTGTGACACTTTGTCGGAGGGAGTATCTGTAAAATACAAGTCTAATCACAGAATATGGGTTGCAATCTTCAAACATCAACACTAAACACCCTACAAAACCCAGACTTGAATTTTGATCTTCTATTATGTTTTCTTCTTCGTGGATGATATGCTCACTGTTGATGATATGCTCAGTTGCAGTTTTCTTCTTCACAGACTATTATGTTTTCTTCTTCGTGGATGATATGCCCAACACTAAACACTAGCTTGGAAACTAACGACAGTTGCTGATATGCTCAGTTTAATTTCCTCAGTGATGGAATATCAGACACTTGATCTTCTATTATGCTCATTTTAAACATAACCACTCTTTGCTGTCTGTGTGTTGTGGCAAATGAAACAAGAGAGTATGTTTTGATATCATGTGTATATTGCAGGGAGGTCTGGAAACTTATCCTCTTACGCCTTGATCTAGTTTGCAATCTATTTTCTTCATGGCCACAGCTCTTATCATGGTTGAGGCAAGGCTCGGCAGCTGCTCCTAAAACGATGAGGACTGTGGTGGCTCAAGCTGCAATTTTTCTTCTATGGCGTCAACGCAACAACGTTCTTTACAACCAGCAGTCAATAAAGGTCATAAGTTTGTTTAGAGTCATCAACCAGAAGTGCGTGACTGGCTTCCTGTTTTTTTTTCTGTTGAGAGTACTGCTCTGTTTTGTACTGGCTTCCTGTTTTTTCTTTATTTTTGCCATGGAGTTCAGTTAGATTAGGTTCTTACATTTGTAGTTTCATATTTCATTTATCAATGGTATTAACATATTTTAGCCAAAAAGAACAATAATACTATCAGACTTTACAACACAGTTTGCACATTATTTGAATGTGCTATTTATTTTCAGTTTCGTATGTTATATCGATTAGCAAATTTTCTAACGTAATGAAGGAGTCAACTTTAGTATACGAAAATAATACATGAGGAGATTGTAGCTTATGGATAAAAAGATTAAAATGTTTTTCCGATAACATATTTTGTAATGACAAGATAAAGAAAACTCAAACGTCAAAAACGACATCCCTAAATATGCAAAAAGTTAACCAATATATTATATAAAACAAATCAACTTCAGAATTTTACAATTTCACATGCAATATATCAAATTCCTTCTCCAGTTATTAAGAAGTTTTTTTTTTTTTTTTTTGTCAAACTACTACTTGCATTATAAAGATAAAGATGTTCAAGTTACAACAAGAAGACGGTCAAGACCTGAGTTTGCTAAAGCATCAGCCTGCAAATTTTCTAGTCGAGGTACAAAAGTAAATGAGATTGGACAGAAGAGAGTGGCAAGGTTTCTAATGTCTTGGAGGACACCCGCGATCTCATTCATATCCCGCCCTTCGCACAGGGCCAAAACAAGGACTTGGGAGTCCGAAAGTATTTGGAGACTTTTGAGCTTCGAATCTCTAGCCTTCCTGAGTGCTTCACGCATAGCCAAGGCTTCTGCCATCAGTGCAGAAATCACGAAGTATCTGTTAGAGGACCCTCGACAGATGACTTCTCCTTTAGTGTTTTTGATTATCCAACCCATTCCTCCCGCTTTAGTGCTTTCCTGCCAAGCCCCATCACACCAGCAAGAAGGAGTGTTTAGAGGATTTTTACTTACTGGTGTTCGCTTCTTCTGGTGTTTAGCCCTCTTGACATTTGCTTCCTCCCACGCTTTAGCCTCTGCAATTGACTTTGAGATAATATCTTCCTCATGATAAATCTTCCCTTCAAATACTAGTTTGTTTCTTGCAGTCCAAAGGTTCCAAAGCAGCCACGGAATAAGAGGGGAAGAGACTAGCCCTACTAGTGGGAGCGAGGGTGATTTTACAAAGGCTGTTAGCCAGTCTCTTAGATTCTCCAGTTCTGTCTCTCCTAATCTCGAAGCTTGAATGGGGACTTTTTTCCAGAACTCAACTGCAAAAGGACAGGATAAGAACAGGTGTGAAATCGATTCTAGTTCTCCACATCTTTTGCAGTTGAGTTCTGCTTGGATTCCACGTATAGCTAGTTGAGCACCAACCGGCAGGGCATTTTTTAGCGCTCTCCACAGGAAGTGCTGTAGCTTCGGTGAGACATGAAGTTTCCAAATCAATTGCATCCAGTCGAGAGGATCAGGATGGTCCAAGACTTTTTCCTCAAATAATTTCTTGTATCCTGATTTAGAGGTATAAACTCCTGAGGGGTTAGGCAGCCAGACTTGTTTATCATTTGGTTTTTGCACACTTGGGATTATGAGTCTGTTTATCTCCTCATAATGAGGTAAGTGGAGCTGAAGCTTGTGAAGATCCCACTCATTGGTCTGTTGATCAAGCAGATCAGCCACCATAAGGTTTTTATTCTCGTAGGTGGGCGGGCCTATTGGAGTTATAGGGCACAGGGGAGAGAGCCACTTATCCGACCAAACCCGAATGTTCTCTCCATTCCCCACCAAGAAGCCAAGGCCCTTCTCCAGTACCGATTTTCCGGCTTGTATACTTGTCCAACCATGGGAGGAGCCAGTTTTATCTTTACTCTCCATGAAGGTGCAGTCAGAGAAGTATTTACCTTTTAGAACAAGGGCTAACAGCGAGATTGGATTATTGAGGATTCTCCAACCCAACTTTGCCAGTAGTGAATCATTGTAGTCCTCAATGTTCTTAAAGCCCAGCCCTCCCAAGTGCTTTGGTTGAGCCATAGTACTCCAAGCCATCCAAGCAATCTTTCTTTTCTCCGGTGCACTATTCCACCAGAAGCGCGTGAGAATAGACTGGATTCTCTTACAAAGGGAGATCGGAATCTTGAAGCTCGACATCGAGTAGGTGGGAAGGGACGTCAAGACTGATTGGAGCATCACATGCTTTCCTGCTCCCGATAGGAATCTAGTTGGCCACGACTGAGCTCTTTGTCTGATCTTATTTACCATTCCTGTGAAGACATCCCTTTTGCTTCTTCCAAACGTCTCCGGCAGCCCGAGATATTTACCCATACCTCCCTCTTGATCAATTCCAAGCGCTGTCTTCACTCTCTCCTTGATGCTCTCCAGTGTTTTTGAAGAGAACGTGATCGTGGATTTTGTCAGGTTAATGCACTAGCCTGAGCTCCTCTCGTATCGTCTGAGAATGGATGTCAGCGCTCGACAATTCCTCTCATTCATTTTACAGAAAATCATTGTATCATCTGCGAACAAAAGGTGGTTGATATGAGGGCTTTGCTGAGAGACTTGGAGTCCTAAAAGGCTGCCATTGACTTGAGCGTTCTTGCATAGACCCGAGAGCACCTCCGTACACAGGATGAAGAGATACGGGGAGAGGGGATCTCCTTGGCGAAGGCCTCTAGAGGGAAAGACCCTTCCGTATGTAGCTCCATTGATCAGAAAGGTGTAGGAGACGGTTTTGACACACTCCATTACCCAGTTTATCCAGCCCTCCCGAAAACCTAATTTCCTCAGAACTTTCTCCAAGAACCCCCATTCGATGCGATCGTACGCTTTGCTCATGTCGGTTTTTATGACCATGGAGCATCTCTTCTTTGCTTCCGAGATCTTCAGGTAATGAAGTGTTTCGTGAGTAATTAGAACGTTGTCCGAGATTTTCTCTTCCAGGGACGAAAGCTGTCTGATGTTGCGAGATCAAACTCGGGAGAATTTTCTGCAGCCATTTAGTGAGGAGCTTTGCTATTATCTTACACCGCACGTTACACAGGGCAATCGGGCGGTACTCTGCAGCTGACTTGGGCGCTGTAGACTTCGGAATCAGACATACATGTGTCTCATTGATTTGGGGGTTCAAAGAACCTAATGTGAAGAAAGTCCGAATATCTCGGTAAATATCTGAACTCAACAGACCCCAGAAAGTTTGATAGAAGCTTGCCGAGAAACCATCTGACCCCGGCGCTTTATCTGGGTGAATATCAAAGATCGCCGCCTTTACTTCTTCTTCATCTGGTAATCTGCATAGCTCGTCATTCATCTCCTCTGAAATCCCCGCTTGGATAGTTTCCTCCACTGTATGGTACTCCACGTTACCATTGGACGAGAAGAGGAGATGGTAGAAGTCCACGAAGACCTTTCCAATCTCTTCCTCTTCATAGACTGGAGCTCCTTCTGCATTCTGTAAGACTGTTATATTGTTTCTCGCCTTCCTTCCTTTAGTTACAGCATGGAAGAAAGCACTGTTTCTATCTCCTCCCTGCAGCCATAAAATACGACTTCTTTGTCTCCAAAAGAGTTCTTCAGCCTTATACGCTTTGGCCAACGCCTCTGAAAGTTCTCTGATCTTCTCAGTATTCGGTGCTGAGACAGTTAATTCTTCTTCCAGCTCCCTTTGTTTCTGAATCACCTCCTTCGCCTTGATCTCCTTTTGCTCCTTTGACCAGTTGATAATCTCTTGTCTGCATCTTGTAATTTTTGTTTCCACTCTTTCCACAGTTCCTCTCGACCAGGCTGCTTCAATGATCTTCCTTGCCTCATCATCCTCATTGAGTCTTCTGTCATATCTGAAGGGTCTTCTCTTTTTCTTCAACCGAGTATCCAGGTAAGTTACTAGCGGCCGGTGATCCGAACCCTCATAACGGAGGTAATTACAGCAACTTGAAGGAAAAAGATCCGCCCAAGCTACGTTTGCTAAAGTTCTATCTAGCCTTTCCTTGATGTCGTGGGTGTGTCTCTTGCCCCTCCACGATAGCTGGTTACCGGTGTGCTTTACATCCCAAAGTCCATTCAGTGAGACAAAGCTCCTGAAGGGGATGAAAGTTCCTTCACATCTCAATGGGCCTCCTGTTTTCTCTGAGTTGTCCAAGATGTCATTAAAATCCCCTGTTAGCGCCCATGCTGAATCTCTTACCTGGCCCATCAAGGAGATCTCTTCCCAAAACGCTGCTCTCCTCTCTTGTTGGGGGGTTCCGTAGATAAATGTGATGAAGAAGGGGTTGTTTTTGAAGACAATCCTTGTATCAATGAAGTTTGGTGAGGAGCTTAGCACCGTGAGATTCACATCATTTTTCCACACGAGTGCTAGTCCTCCACTGAGTCCCACAGTTGGGACTAGGAAGTGATGTTGGTATTCCGGGGTTTTAAGTTTCGAAAGTACAAAATCATCTTGATTCTTTGTTTCCATGAAGTACATAATATCCGGTGCTTGAACATTTCTCAGCTCCCGGATTCTTGGAACTGTCAAGTCACTTCCCAAACCTTGACAGTTCCAACTCAAAATGGCTAAGGAATTTGAGTTGGTGGATCTTGAAAATCCACACTACCTCTACTCGGTCCAGCTACATTCACCATCGATGGTGCATTGGCATCCTTACTAGAAGGTAAATCTTGGTCTTTACGTGTCTTTGTTACGTCAAGTTTCTTTCGAGCTGGTGGTCTGCCTTTAGTTGCTCGCTGTTTGACCATTCGGACTCCTTGGAGAGGGCTGCTTCTACCTCTAGTTTTGACTATACCTACCACTCTTCTAGTCGTCTTCTTCTTAGCTGGTTGTTGGACTTGCAGTACTTTCTTAGTCGCAGCCCTGGGGGGGTTCTTCTTTCTCGTAGAAGTCGAGGGTCCTAGGCGTAGGGAGGCCGGTGTTCTTTGAGTCTCTTGTTGCGTGGTCGGGTTCTGGTTAATTGGTAGCTGCTGTTCCTCCTGATCATAATGTATTTCAACATCTTGAAGTCGTGCTAGGAGGAAACTCGAGAGGCCTGTTGCTCTTTGGAGTTCCGCACTAGGGGGTTCAATACGCTCAAGGGCTGAGACTCTTTCAGTGGAGTGATTATCTCTTTCTTCTAGCCTTTCTAGAGCTGGGACTCTTTCATTAGAACGAATTTCTCGGTCATCAATTCTCTCCAGAGCTGAGACTCGTTCTCTTGGTTGACTGTTCACTTCCATGAGAGCCGGATCAGCCGGTAAAACCATTGCCTCTCTTGCTGGTCTAGGGGGAGGCGTTCTTGAGCTTTGTGACTTATGGCCCGTTGGGAGGGGGCATCGATCTTCTTTTCTTCGAACAGCTGGTGAGACATCTCTGTAGTTTTTCCTTAGTGCCTCCTGACTGCGTTGTGAAGGGAAGCTGTGATGAGAAGACAGATCACGCTCTTGTGATCTATCTCTTACCCTCCAACGTTCTTCATATGCTCTCCTGTCTTCTTTTCTTGGTGTAAAAGATCTTGTTCTGTCATTGTAAGGGCGACACTCTTGAGCTGGATCTTGTAGACGAGAATGTACTGATCTGTGATTGTACTCTTGGTGCTCCTTGGAGGCCATAGCTCTCTCTCTCGAGTACACAGAGACAGATTGTCTAGTGTCGTGTTTGTACCGATGCTCCTCTAGCTTCCTGAGAGTGTTTTGCTGACTTATGCCTTGTTTTATCTCCAAGTTTGCTGATTTATCCCTATTCAGAGGGCAAGTGTCCTTCTCGTGGCATAGCGAGTAGCAGATGAAGCAATGCTTCTCTAATTTCTCATATTCCAAGTCCACTGAGATAATTTCTCCTGAGGGAAGTTCAATAGGGAGGCGCATTTCCAACTTTCTTAGTCCATCAACGAGGACTCTGATTCTTCCTCGATCTACATCTTTGTCGGACATGGGTCCCAATTCTTTGGCAATTCCTTCCAGAGACCAGTAATGTAGAGGGATTCCATGGATTCTGATCCAAAATTCTATCATTCTTGCAAAGGAGTTTGAGACTACTGGCTCCCATCTTTGGAGAAGTATCATCCATCTTTTGTAGTGATAGGGTCCTTTACGGAGAACTGCTTGCAGCGCTTCCTCTGATTTGAAGCGAATCTGGAAGAGTTCAGGGCCCAACTCTCTTCCCGTGAGTTCTCCTTCAGCACTCCAGTACTGGGTAAGCCAATCGACTACCCATTGTGTCTTCTGAACCGCTGGATTCGTCACTCTTCCTATCAGCGTGAGCTTGTTCTCCTCGATAAGTGCTGTGTTATCACGGGGCGGGATCCTTACTGGTCTTCGACGGTCCGCTCTGTCTGACTCTGCAGTCCATTTTCCTTTTTCAGATCTTGTGTATCTGTGAGCCATGCTCTCCTAACCTCTGAAGACGGGGAGGAGGTTCCTGGAGTCAACTTGACAAAATATCTTGAGGTCTTGAGATGATGGACGAGTAGTTTCACTATCCTCAACTAGGAGGTAAAGAAGATAAATCCTTAAAGAGCTTGTTGTTCCTGAGGTGTGTGGCTTCAGATTTGAGGAGAGGCTAGAAATTTGCTAGAAACCCTAATCGACAATCCTGCGCGAGGTGAGAAGGAGGGGATTCCACTTGGAACGGGGCAAAGAGGAGTAACAGCCATAACAGGATCTACTGTTCTACCGAAGAAAATCTTTTTCTGATGAGATTAGGTCATCGGAGCCGGTTGTGTGCGGCGGATTTCCTTTGCTTTTAACGGCAGGAGGGGTAGAGATTAGACGATCTTCACTGTAGCGAAGGTGAGAAAGTCATCCTCGGGGAACGTGCCTGAGAGCCTTTTTTTTTGCTAAATTTTTTCTCTTGTTAATCATGTTTTTTTTTTATTAAGAAGTTTTTTAAAAGCAATAAAAGTTACTACAAAAGGTTAGCATTTGTTTCTTATTGGGTTCTTAAATATTATGAAAAAAACCAATGGAAACATATGCAAATTGATTAAAAAATCATCCCTATAAATTAAATGTTATATTTTTGAAAAACGTTATATAAAAAAATATTATCCATTGGTTTTAAATAAGTCGACACAACTGGTGTATAACATAACCTCATAAAATATAATCCATACAACATAAACTAATCAAACATACTTATAACTAAAAATAATAATAGTAATATTAAAAAAAAAAAAAAACAAAAAAAAATAGTTTGCACAAATTTTTAATATATATTGTTAAGTAGAATAGTCATTCGTATATTTCAATGGAAAGCAATATATATAGATAAAAATCTTGAAAAGGGTGATTGTTTTACTAATTAACAATTGATATTAAAAATACAATGCAGCTATTTAGATCAAATTTTGAATAATAATTTAGTTTAATATAATAAATATTTAGTTGTAAACTATTTTCTGTACGCTTTTGTATTCTTTTGTATTATGTTATAAATATCTAAACATCAATCACAAAATTTCGGTGAGAATTTAACAGCTTATTAATTTATAGTCATTTTTTCAAGTTCAACACATAATATATATTGAGTACTAAAAACATAAAAAACCCTAAGATTTGATCATTATATATTATTTATTTCAGTCATATGTTTTATTGGGTTTTAAATATATATATATATATATTATTTATTTTAGCTTATATTTTACTCTTAATTGGGTACTTATGCCGTGGTTATGGAAGTTATTATCATATAATAACTTATGAGGTGCATCTAATATTCAGAAATATTGTGTAATTATTGATTCAGATGTATAGATTAGGACACTCACACCTAAAAAGAATATGAACTCTGCGTTGTATGCATTAAAAATATTGTAAGCAAAGAGAATTCAACGAATTCTCATGCAACCATATCTTTCACCACCTGTGCATCGTTGATTGGTTTATATCAAATTTAAGCTGCCCAACATGTCAAGCTACGATATTTTAATATTATTGTTTTTGGTTTACATGACTAATAATTAACCGACCTAATAATAAATTTTACTCATAAATGTTTACTTAATCTATAATTACAAGTTCTTCTTTTTCCTCACGATACTATTTAGATTCATCCAAATCCATAAAATTACCAAAAATGATGTGATGGCCCCATAAAAGAAATACTTATCAAGACACCATGGTATATTTAGTCTCCAAATACAATAACATATACAAAATTTAACTAATGTGTATATTTTAAAATATGAAAATTTATATTGAATATTTACTCTAACTATTTTCATTATTTTCAAAATATTATCCCGCCCGTAGGGCGGGCCGATCATAGTATGTATATATAGCATTGTTTCAAAAAGAAAAGTATATATAGCATATAATGAATCGGATCAGATATATGTTTCTAAAAATATTAATATTTGTGATTTGCTTCGTTTTCTACGGATATTGTATATTAGTATTTGCTTTGCTTCGTAGAGTTACGGACATCCAGATTTTCTATTCAAATCGAAAATGATAACAAATCGAATCAAAATTTACGGATATTTTGCCTCGTCCTACATACATGTGCACATTGATGTGAACATCTATATAACTAAATATTCACTACAAGTGAGGATTCTAATTCTCTTGGAAACTGGAATATTCTTTTTTTTTTAATGTTTCCTTTCACCATCAACTAAATTCTAATGAAATGGTTTTCTTAATAATTTTTTTTTGTTCAATTATTATCTAGATTTGATTTGATTTTTCATGCATTTAGAAATTATAATATGAAACCATTAGTTCGACATCAGGACTGTATAAAATTCATATAACATGAAACCAAACAAATAATAATAGATTTTGGTTATCATCGAAAAAACCAAAAAATTCAAATATTTTAACCAAATAAACAAAATAAATATTAATTCAGGTAGTTATATTTTAGTAAATTAAAAACCAAAAAATGAACCTAAAACCGAACCGATATCAAGATTAAATAGACCTAGTGTATTTTATCTTAAGAAATAAATAAATTAATAATTTCATCCCGCGCAAGGTGTGAATTATTACCTAGTAGACTTAACGAATAAGAAGTTCTAATCCCGGAGACCAGTATATCTTTTATAAAATGAGTCCAAAATCATATTAAATTAATTTTCTTCAGGAAAGTAGAACTCTCCCAAAAGAAATCAAATTTGCGATCCCTTAATTTAATTTAGGTAATCCTAGAGTTTTAGACACTACGCTAATTCTTTGTAGCTTTAAAATTTAAGTTAGAACTGAAGTTGTTTTTCATGAATCAAAAGCCGTCTACTTTCGACATGAGTCTACTTTTAAATCATTAAGGGGCAAAAGAGCAGTTAGGCAACTAAACCCCTTTGAACTGTTTTAAAGAAAAAATCCTCTTGTTTGACTTTTTGTCATTTATGCTTTTATTTCACGTGTTAGGAAAAGGAGTTAGTGACAATATTATTGACTCTTATTCTAGTTTTTAAAATAAATACGAGAAAATATGATTTCTTAATTGATTGAAAGTTTTATTTTTTGGTATATTGAAATTAATTGATTGGAAGTTTCTCGGATGTTTCTTTTGTATGTTAGTCTTACACCGAAAGTAAAGCAAGAGAGGGAATAATTACTCTCCATGAGATGGCCATGTATTAACTAATTTATCCTGAAACACACAATAATCATATAAAATATGTTAGATATACAAACCTGATCCTTTTCCTGTCCACAATACAAGTTTGGTTCGTGATTTTAAGTAATAAAGAAAATGTTTTCGGTAACAAAAATATTGTTGTTCTTTAGTGTATATACGTATCTAAAATCTGAGATCAATTAGTTTTGTTCCCAAATATGAAATTCTCTTTTAAAAAGCTATCATTCAACCAAACAAGCAATCCATATATAAACGTTAGGTTTTTTTCTCTCTTGATTTTCGCATGTTTGGTATGAGTGGAGTCGTGTTACAGCCCAGCCACAATACTATTGTATGTCGGGTGGAGTTTTCATATCTTTATATTTTCTTATAACTAAATGAATCAAACCATATCCTAATAGGAATGTTCAAGATACTAAGATTAGACTTTAAGATACTACAAAACTGGATTTTGAAAAATAGTAATAGCAAAATTAGAATGCGCAAATAACACAAAAATAAGTTAGTATAAAATATATTGTTATGTGGATTCTAAACCGATAGTTTTGTTTGACTAAACCACTATCTGAATTGTTCAAAAAAAAATTGTTGAAAAAAGCTTGAACGTGCCTAGGTTTGGTGATTTATTTCACAAGTCACCTATACTTTAACCACTGGACCACACATGGGTGATGGGCGTTCGTAAATCGTAATACTAAGGCAATGTTCCTAAATACTTTTTCTTTCAATAACTGTGCTTTTTCAATTTTCGCTTAACGCTTTCTTTTCGTATGTCAATTTATGTCTTATCATCCTCGACTTTATGCTTATAGATTGGACCGAACAGTGATCACCAAACGGTTTAATAGTATTAATCATTAAATCTTTGAAGAAAGTGAAATTAACTTGTCACCAACCCCGATTTTCCTCCTTAGGCTAATTTTGATTTAAAATATAATATGAGAAAACATCAACAACCCGTTTAGAAGACCCATAAAGCTTTTAAAATTATCTCATTTATCCAAATAAATTCTCTTAATTAAATCAAGTGAATAACACTTCTATATAAATGGGGTTTAGGCGATCTTCATTTTACATATCCTCACTACTCGTCTCTAGCTAATTATGGCATCTCTTGCAGAGAAACAACTCCTCAAAGCCCTCTTCTCATTATTTTTATTAGTTCTACTCTTTTCCGATACCGTTTATTCGTCCCGTAAAACATTGGATCAGAGAAAACCATGCAAACATTTCTCTTTCTACTTCCATGACATCCTCTACGATGGCGACAACGTAGCAAACGCAACCTCGGCCGCTATCGTGAGCCCTCCGGGATTAGGAAACTTCAAGTTCGGTAAGTTTGTGATCTTTGATGGCCCCATAACAATGGACAAGAACTATCTCTCTGAACCCGTGGCTCGCGCACAAGGCTTCTATTTCTATGACATGAAGACGGACTTCAACTCGTGGTTTTCCTACACCTTGGTGTTTAACTCGACGGAACACAAAGGCACATTGAACATAATGGGCGCAGACTTGATGATGGAGCCGACAAGAGATTTATCGGTCGTTGGTGGGACTGGTGATTTCTTCATGGCTCGTGGGATCGCCACATTCGTGACGGATCTATTTCAAGGGGCTAGGTATTTCCGTGTTAAGATGGATATTAAACTCTATGAATGTTACTAACTAATTACATCGTTTTTATTTTGAAAACTGTGTGCTGACACAGAGATAACATGTGTTACTATTGATAAGTATGGTTTTTGTTTTTTTTTTGTTCTACAGTTTATTGTATGTTTGTGCTTTATATAATTCATGTTATTCCGATTATAGAAGCCCTAATGAACAAAAGAATGTTTCCAGCAAATTATATAATTTAGAATGAAAGACGAAATTTAACTCGCTTGACTAAAAAAAGAATCGATATATAGTTGAACTTTAGTACTATACAAGAACATTTATAAATAGTAAATAACGTAAGAATTTGTTGATGTGTCGCCGTTGACGGACACTATACTGTATATTGTTTCTTCTAATTGATAAATAGTTGAAAAAGGATACAAAAGCCAACCCCAGTTTTTTTTGGTTGCAGCCCAACAGAATAATTCAGATTAGAAAGAATCAGACTGAACCAGATTAGCAACAGAAGAAGGAAGGTAAGGGGTGAGTTTGACAGTATTTTATATGGTTGCCAATCATCCGCTCCAAAAATGAAGATCGTGAAAGTGTATGAGTGATTTAGTTTTCCCTCAATATAAAAAATCAATAGTTGATAATCATTAGAAGAGGTGTGAAGAAACTGGCATTTGAATTGACATAGTTCAGCACACCGCATAAAGTGACAAAGAAAACAAAGGAATTTAATGGCAAAGAGGAAAATTTCCATTGTCTCTGCTCCTTCCCGCTCCGCCATCGTCTATCCACTCACATGCCTCGCCGTCGCTCTTGCTCCTCTTAGCTCAAGGGAGAAATGCGGATCTGCTCAGCACGAGCTTAGACCCAACAGATCTGGGGGTCTCTCTGTTGTTGCACATCCGCCAAGCTCCGTTGAGTCTCCTCAGGCCTCCGGCGAGCACAACCTGACACCGGTGGGGGCTCAGTCTCCTTCACCCGGCGGCCTTAGTGGACCCTGCACCTCATCCGTCAAAATCTCACTTGTATTGGCCTCATCAAACAGTTGAGCCTCCCTTGATGCTATGGGCTTTAGCTCTTCATCTATGGCCAAGTGTGTTCGGGCCTTACGAGTTTTAACGGTTCACTACCATAGCTCTCTCCTACGAATATTTTCGATGTTCTCACCATCCCGCTCACTGAGCATTTCAACTTTAAAGGCTGTACCGTCGACGACTCGTGTGAAGTCCTATTTCGGAAACCTCTCTGCCCTTAATTGCAACGTTTGGAGATCTAAGCATTTTCAGAGACAGTTTTCAGCTGCTCTCAAAATCCATTGATTGGGTTATTCAACGTCGATTTCGACTTCATCGCGTTTTTTCGAATGCAGGTTCGAAGACTACAAGTGAAGCTTCTCTATGGGTCTCTTCTCTTCGAAGCCATCTCTATCCTTTATGTTTTGTTTTTTCTCGCATTGTTTACTGTTTTGAGTTTCTCTCCGATCGTAACCGTCCATTAGGATTTTAGTTTTTAATATAAATAGTTGTTCAAAAAAAAGAGAAAAATTTCCATAAAGAAAAAAGAAGGGAAAGAGGAGATAATGATTTGAAGAAGTAATCGCATAAATATTTTTTACGAAGGTTAATTCTAGACTGTCTGTTCTCAAAAAAAAAAAAAAAATTCTGAGACTACTGTCTAAAAGTTATTGTACCAAGTTACAATCCCACATCATTTTATATGAAATTCACATTTTTTGCAAAAAAAAAGGAAAATCATCCATAATAGTCATTCATGATCAAAACCAAATCGGAAAACTCGAACTTAGTATCCAATGATCTCATGGTGAATCCTTAATTACTAAATCCTTGTTTCTTGAAACATACATATATTATATATGACACATCAAAATCGTGGAAAAGATATGACCAAGAATTTTTTTTTTACCAACAAAATACAGATTTTAGGTATGACCAATAATTGTTTTTGGCATCAATTGTAAATATCAACTAGGTGGTTTACCCGATTATGCGGGTGTAATCATATTACAAATACTTATTAGTTCATACATTATTTATTCAAATACAAGTATCAAATTATTGTTTATAATTTTAAAACTTTTAAATCAAACATAATATCATTTATATATGACAAAGTATTTCTATCAAAATATTATATACTAAATAATTATCTAATGTAATAATAAAAATATAATTATGCAGTCTAATAATAAAATATTTGAAATCACTATATTCCTTTTTGTTATATAAATTGAAATTTTAATAATAAATAAATAAATAAATATATATATATATATATATATATATATATGAATTTTGTTTGTTTTAAACGTTTTTTCTATTTTAACCAATTTTATCATATAAATCTATAATTTATTATCTAATAAATAAAAGCTTAGTTGCCAATTACACTAAAATAAAATACCAACTGATCTTTTGTGTGGACGTTATATAGTTCTAGGTGTATAGTATACCTATATAAATACACAAGTTTACAAATATTAACTGCAAATTATAAAAAAAAATTAATTATATAATAAGTAACATATATATATATATATATATATATATTATATTTTGCTGGTGGGGGGGAAGTGGTTTACGTGTTACTAGCTAATATATTATGTTGATAACACTTTAAATGATATAATTAGTAATATAAGGGTCAAGAATGGTCTTCACGTGCTATTTATATAAGTTGCGAAAAATCACTTCGCAAATAATAGTATAGATTGCAAATATCATTACGAATAAACCAGAGTTAAGCTTCAAACGAGGGACAACGTTAAAGCAAAAAGACTTTAATAAACTACGAAAACGGTGCTTGAACATCCTCGCAATAGCGTCAATCCTCCACTATCATTATCCATCTGAGCTTTCAACTTAGGCACCACAAGCGATATATATGATCGATACCGGTGACCTTGCGTAACACTTTTAGCTATCTACATCCCTATGATGTTGCCACCAGGACTCACAACTTCCAATAATTTAGATCTCAAAAAATCATGCATTTCTATTGTACTTAAAGACTATACAGATCCCAAATACCCAATGGGAGCACAACTAAAAAAATAACTACACCTTATCCGAACTATTTAATGGACCGCTATGTTATGGATCAAATTCGAATATATATTTTATTTTAGGTTGAAGATGATGTAAAAAATATACTTAAAGAAAAAGGAGAATACACACCATAAGTGTGTATATGGGCATATGATTTATCTTCTAAATGATCACGTGCCAACTACCCATATTTATAGCGAGATAGAAAATTTGGTTACCCATAAACAATAACAATTATGTTGCTCATTAATGTTTATTGAACATTGTCGGTTGAAACAAGAAGAACAGAACCCTATCAAGCGAAGGATCAAAGAACGGTATTATCACATTCACTATATATAAGTCATGGCGACGAGAGGAGTTATACCATCAAAGAAACCAAAAAGGAAAGACGAAGCATAAAAACGAGAGAGAGAAATGGCGACGTCGGGAACATACGTTACGGAGGTTCCTTTAAAAGGGACGGCGGAGAAACACTACAAGAGGTGGAAGAGCGAAAATTTTCTCTTCCCTGATGCCATCGGCCACCACATTCAAAATGTTACCGTTCACGACGGCGAATGGGACTCCCACGGGGTTATCAAGATTTGGAACTACACATTGGGTATTGATTGATTTAACATTTTAATACATACAACACATGTGAGTTGAATTATACACCAGCTACGTGTGTCGCGGTTATGATAGTACTATATACTGCTCAAGTTACAATCCTGATCATGTTGAGAATTTATTGCATCATTTCATATGAATATGACCCAAATATACTAATGAACGCGTGCATATACAGATGGAAAGCAGTAGGTATTTAAGGAGAAGAGAGAAATAGACGATGAGAATAAAACAATGACGGTTAGAGGACTTGAAGGTCATGTAATGGAGCTGTTCAAGGTTTATGACCTCATCGGCCAATTTATTCCCAAGACTGAAGATAGTTGCATATGCAAAATCACTATGGTTTGGGAGAAGCGCAACGATGAAGTCCCCGAACCAAGCAGCTACATGAAACTCCTCAAGAGCATGGTTGTAGACATGGAGGACCACGTCCTCAAAGCTTAATCAACATCATCATTATTATCACCATCACCATCAAAATTATCACTCTCTCGATGTACTTTCAAGGTGTTCTCCATATAATAATGAATAAGTGTGGTCTTTTTTTTTTGTGCTAAATGAATAAGGTGTGGTCTTGTACGCGGAGTTTCATTTCTGTGAAACCGTTTGTTTTTGTAAGGTTGCTTTTTCTCTTGGGCATGTTTTTGTATCGAGTTCCACTTCTATGTAATGATACTTAAGAATAATGCATGTTCTTCATCTTTAATTAATCAATATTATTAATTCAGAATCACTGTTGATATTTACCCTTACTTTTACATGGCATATTACTTAAAATGCCATTGTATTTTCAAAAAATAAATACTCCTCATTAAGGTAGAATGGTAATTTGAGATATGGACTAACAAGTAACTACTAAAATCGCGGGTGGGACCTTTACATATATACATAGACTATTAGACTAAATAATAAAAATATTCATCTGTTTATTGTGCTGTTATTTATTATCGGTTTCTTTCCAAAATATAATGAAACACCAAACCAATAACATCGAATTTCATCTTTATATTGGTATGAAAATTTTAATTTCAACCGACCCCACTCATCAATTTAAACAGCTTGACATGTCAATATTGAATAACTAAATAATTTATTAGAGAATATATCACCAACCTATAATAAGCATCAACAGTTAAATAATTTTATGTACAATTTTGTAAATTCTAAACATAAGTTTAAGTAAGTATTCATACAAAATAACATAGTTCATGGGTTTATAATATATATTTTAAATATAGTATTAAAAATCTATCTTATTAAATTAGAAACATCACAACTTCTTTTAAGTGAATTTTTAAGGTGGACCTCATATTTTAATACACAAAATATATTGGACGATAGAATATAATAAAATTCACTGAGAAATTATGTAATAATTGTTTAAAAAATTTAACTTTATAATTCACAAAAAAAAAATCAAAATACAAGTTTTATAGCAATTTTTGCGTTACAATAAAAAAATACAATCCGCGTTTGCAAATGAATAAAAACCCGCCATGATCTAGTTTACAATTAATTTTTTCATATATATACGCATATCAACTGCCTAGTGGTATTGATTAATTTCGACGACCGTTTTTTGTACGTTAAATCCGATAAGTATATTTTACTGATTAAATGTTTGTTTCGATATCTTATCCCGATATGAGTTGACGAAAATAAAGGGACCGAATACAGGGTCAAACTCTAACGTTTGTAGAAAATTCAATTTAAATGACTCAAAATCAATTTTTAAGCGTTTAAATCAGTTCAAATCAGTTCAAATCAGTTTAAATTAATCTAAACTAGGTGTTTCATCCACAGCATAAACATTTTATAATTATGTATTAATATATACATTACTAAATAAACAATTATAATGATAAATTATATATTTTTTTGAAAATTCTTACTTATTATAATTTTTTGAATTTTTTTATACTATATTCAACATTATTAGATAAATCTTAGAAATCACTTATCTTATCTTTTCAATTATATAAATTAAGAAATTATATTGATTAATATAAATTTGTTATTAAAATATATATTTAGGATAATAACACAACATATATAGGAATTATTATTGATTTTAAAATACTTATTTTTTATTTTTAAATATATTTTTTTTAGGTTTTGGATTATTCTTATTATTATTAATATTAATCACTTATCTTATAAAAACTAAATTCGTTTTTATTTTAGCTAATGTATATATTTAATTCATTAAGGATATAAACAATATTAACTGCTTTTAACTTTTAGCGTGAGATTTTCGTTGCAAAAAATCACTTCGAAAATAATAATATATATTAGTTAATTAAATTGGTCAAGTGAAGTAATATCAAAATGAATTATGACCAATTTAATGGAGTATATCATTGTCACCATCAATTTATCTATAATCAAGTGCTAATCTTTTTATTAACTTTACTTTTACTGTAAATTTCATAAATTTAATTGTTTTTATTTCTTTTTAAAAAATATTACATCCAAGTTAGATTTTTTAATTAAATATTTAATATAAATATAAGATATAATAAGTAACAAATATTTAAATACATAAATTTGTCTAGCTGGTAGTACTCTACTGATTAGTTATTTATTGTTAACGATTCTTTGAACATTGCCAGTATATATTATCGAGTTGGTACTCTTATCGATAAAATCATCCATAACAGTCGATCATGATCAAAACCTAGTTGAAAACTCGAACTTAGTATCCTAATGATCTTATGGTGAATCTATCAACAATTAATTACCCTAATTAACTTGATTGGTAATTCGTTTCTTGAAACATAAACATACATATATTGTAGATGACAAATCAAAATCATTGAAAAGATACGACCAATAATTTGTTTGATATGATCTAAAAAATACTTCATCCGTCCCATAAAGATATATTTTTTAGAAAAATAGTTTGTTTCACAAAGATGTATTTTTTTGTGTTTTCTATGAAAATATTGTAAAGTTCAAGAAAATTAATTGACTTTAAACCGGGGTTCGTGGTCTGGTGGTATAGGAACTTCGGCTGAGGTGCCCGCCATCACGAGTTCGAGCCCCGGCCACAGCGGATTTAACATCCCTTCCGTTGGGGCGCTGGACCTCCTACGGAGGATAGTTGGGAATGTGGTTGCCCAGATACCAGAATTACCCAAAAAAAAAAAAAATTAATTGACTTTATTGAATTAATATTAGTTAAAAGTTATTGAAATTACAGAAAACTGTAGATTTATTATAGTAGTTTAATGTGTTTTTTTAATATGTAAAAAAATAATAAAAAATCTATCTTTGTGGAACGGAGGGATTACTTTATGTAAACAAAGTACATATTTTAGGTATGGCCAATAATTAGATCTCGCTAAATCATGCATTTCTAATTTAAAGACTACAAATCCCAATGCAGCCAACTAAAAAGTTACAACCCAATCTGAAGTCTGAACTATTTAATGCACCGCCATGCTAGGAATTATATTGGATCAAATTCGATCATATATATTTTATATTCTATTTAAGAGTAAATATTGGTTGAAGATATGCAATAACAAATGATCTTTGTAATACCTTTTTGTATATAAACTACACATGCACACTATTGGTCTTTGGTTTTGAATTATAATACGGCAACATTAGTACATATCATTATGCAACCAGATAATGACTGAAAACAATGATGAATCAAATAAATACAAGTATAAATAAACTTGCATATATAAGTCTCTCTATATATATAATTTAATGAAAAGCGTTTTATATATTGCACGTTTTGAAGACGTAATCACTTTCATGTCGTTTATGCTATTTTAGATGCTTTCTTTATGAACGGAATTATATATATATATATATATTAGCAACAAACTGATTTATAAATCTAAACGGGTAGTTCAATACAAAGTCGAGACATGGTTTTGGAGAGCAGACTTCGCAAAGGAGTCCGCTACACAATTGTGTTCGCGACCAATAAAAGAGATAAAAACAAATGAGAAGGATGAAGATAATAGCTTGATATCCATGAGAACTCCAAAAAGCTCCACCGGATATGACTTCGAGTTTATAGCTCTCGCAAGCTCTTGTGAATCGGTTCGAAAACAGACGTTAAGGAGAGATGTGCGCTTAGCTTCCTGCATTGCTTCCCTCATAGCCAGCGCTTCCGCCATGAGAGAAGAGGATATATGATCGATTGCCCGCGAGCCTTCCGAGTAGACGCCATGAGCTGCATTTTTGAAGCACCACCCGAGCCCTGCTTGTAACACCCCCGAACCGTCCTAAGCATAGCTCGACCCACCGGCCAACAATCAAACAAGAACATGACCGACGGACGACCCACACCAAGGGTTGGAGATGAAAGGTCAACCGGCCAGCCAACAATCAAACAAGAACATGACTGACCATCCAACCCAACACCATGGTCCGGAAGCGCTATGTGACAGGTTAGGAAGGATCGGTCAGAGTCAAAAAATTTACTCCACGACCTCGACATGCTCATCCACTAACTCGTCCTGCTGCGTCAAGGCACATGGCTTTGCAACCCGTACCTAGAGTTAGCGTTTTCCGTTAGATCGAGGCCTAAGACTTTTCAACCCGTACTACGACCTAACGTTGTGTTAGACCGGACTAGTCAAATATCATAGTTCTCATGAAACGGATATAAAACAATTACTTTTATTGATTTAAGAAATATTCATGCATTGAATAATTCAAAACTCGGCCCGGCCTAATGCCAAATCGAGTCAACATAACACAATTCACAATACCGTTTACAAAAGGCATGAAAATCTACACCGGCGGTCCTAACGTCCAACACCATGCTATCCAATCATCCTTATCTAAAGCGACCTGCAAAAAGGACAACGGAGTTGGATGAGTAATCTAGTATTACTCAGTGAGCTGGCGGCCTCTACCCGCAACCTAGACTCTAACCCAGACAATCCAAA